>NW_026114829.1:0-41928 GCF_025201925.1 Gopherus flavomarginatus | reverse complement strand
GCAATCAAAACCCAGTGATAGGGTCCATTCACATTTGCTTTCCCCCATATATCTTCCCCCATGCCTTGTTCGATTAAGGCAAAAGACACCGATTCCAGCAGAATAGAGTCGCCAGGGGCCCTGGTTTTCAGTCCACCTTCCCGTTCCCTTATGTACTATGCTCAAACTACTTAGCCACCACTTAGGCTGTACCGGCTGAGCTACCCAGGGCCACTCATTTAATTCTCCTGGACCGCCACATACCCAGCAATTAGTAAGGTTAAAAGAATCTGCTATTAGTTCCCCTAGTTGCAGAAACCTATTTTCCCAATTATATGCATAAGTAAACATACAGACCAGAAATACAAAGAATGGTTTCATTGTTTCTGTCTTTTAAACAGTCCTTTTAGTCCTTCCAATCCTTGGTACTCCCAGGTAGAGTCTTCGCCTGTGTCTCTCCGGGCTTCCGGAGCCGGAGGGGACAGAGGGCTGATGTCCTCTTCAGCTTGGCTGTTCTCTGAATCAGGGCTCAGGAACCGCTTTACTCGGGAATGATGCGTCCACTTGTCGCTCCCAAGGACCTTAACAGCGGCCTGGCTGATGAGCGATACAGTATACGGACCGTCCCACCGCGGTGTGAGTGGATCACGCTTCCACTTTTTGACAAGGACCTGATCACCGATCTGGAAAGAATGCACCGGTTGTTCCAAGGGAAGGGTCTGGAAAGGCGCCGCGTAGCGATGTAACTGTAACAAAACAGATTGCAGCGCAGAAACCTGTTTCCATAAAGAGTCATTCCCCACTTCCCAGTTTATATCCTCTCGGTATCCCGGGATGAGTACTCGGGGAGGGAACCCAAAGACCAGCTCGAAGGGTGAAAGTTTTAGACCCTTACGTGGGGCCCTCCGAATGCGAGTAAGGGCAAGTGGTAAGGCGTCAGGCCACTTTAGCCCAGACTCTATGCACAGTTTTGTGAGAGTGTCCTTAAGAGTTCTATTCATTCTCTCCACTTGGCCCGAACTTTGTGGTCTCCAGGGCGTGTGCAATTTCCATTGGATCCCAAGGGCTCGTGACACCTGCTGAACCACTTGGGAAATAAAATGACTTCCTCGGTCTGACTCAATCACCTCCGGGAGGTGGAAGCGGGGCAGTATTTCATGTAACAAAGCTTTGGTAACGGCTCGTGCCTGACAATGTCGTGTAGGGTAGCACTCCACCCAGCCAGTTAATTGATCAACAAAGACAAGCAAGTACTTATAACCCCTACAAGGGGGGACTTCAGCAAAGTCCACCTGCCATCTCTGAAAAGGGTAGGCAGCCCAAGGCCGACCTCCCATTGGGGCAGGCGGTCCGCACCCCTTTTGGTTTGTTCGCTGACAAACAGAACAGTTATTGACAATTCTTTGGGCTTCCATATGCGCACCTAATCCCCGAGTAGATCGGGTGATTAAATCAACCATAGCTCCTGATCCCAAATGTCCCTCCTTATGTAGGGATAGGAGAATCTCCTGAAGTACTGGTCTAGGTACAAAAA
Organism: Gopherus flavomarginatus; assembly: GCF_025201925.1. Classification (NCBI taxonomy): domain Eukaryota; kingdom Metazoa; phylum Chordata; order Testudines; family Testudinidae; genus Gopherus; species Gopherus flavomarginatus. The sequence goes on along the minus strand of NW_026114829.1, from coordinate 40,415 downwards.
TCTCCCCTCCTGGCAACTTCCACCACCCAGTGGGAGTTAATTGGGCCCCTGCAGCCTGGGCGTGGGACACTTCCTCCGCTGTATAATGAGGAGCAGGGGTTTTGGGTTCTGTATCCTGGACCCAGAGGAGCCATATGGCCCCTTCTCGTGCGGCTTCTTTTGCTGCTTGATCAGCGAATCGATTATATTTTCGCTGTTCAGTTTCGGGGGCCCTCCCATGTGCACGCACGTGTACTACCGCGACCCGGAGAGGAAGCATCAGGGCCTCAAGCAGTGTCTTAATAAGAGCCCCATGGGCTATTCTTTGGCCTGAGGCTGTAATGAAACCCCTTTCTTTCCATAAGGTTCCATGGGCATGCACCACCATGTATGCATAACGACTGTCAGTATATATATTAATAGTTTTTCCAATTCCCCTTCGGAGCGCCTCAATAAGAGCCACCAGTTCCGCCGCCTGGGCAGATAGGTTGGGGCTTAGCTGAAACTTATACACTTCTCCCTCCTTAACTATGACGGCTGCTCCTGTAAATCGCTTCCCGTCCTCTACATAACTAGATCCATCTACATACATTTCAACATCGGGGTTGGGCCAGGGTATATCTGAAAGATCAGAGCGAGGTTTAGTTTCTTGTTGTAAAACTTCAATACAATCATGGGTGGGACTAGCCCCATAAGGGACTTGGGGCTTTGGTAGTAAAGTAGCTGGATTGAGGGAACTAACTGTTTTAAAAGTTAGGTTAGGAGCTAACAAAAGTCCTATCTCATATCTGGTATGCCTGCTGGGGTTTAAATGTTTTTCCCCGGCTCCTGTTCCCAATATCTGAGGTATTCCATGGGGTACCACAACCTCAGTATCCCCACCCAGGGTTAGTTTTTCAGCCTCCTGTACAAGGAGAGCGGTCGCAGCTACAGCTCGGAGACAAGCTGGCCAGCCCTTAGCGACGGGGTCCAATACCTTGGAGTAATAACCCACAGGTTGCCAGGCCGGTCCCGACCTCTGGCACAGAACCCCGGACGCCACCCCCCTTCTCTCATGAACGTATAGAGTGAACGGCTTCCGGGGATCCGGGAGAGCCAGTGCGGGAGGCTGAACCAAGGCTTCTTTAAGCTCTTGAAATGCTTTTTCTTTTTCTTTAGTCCACTCCCAGTTAAGCAGACCCTCTTTAGTGAGGGACTCATATAGTGGTTTAGCCTTTCCGCCGTAGTCAGGGATCCAAAGCCGGCAAAAACCGGTCAGTCCCAAGAAAGCCCTTAGCTCTCTGGGATTTCGGGGTTGAGGGCTTTCAAGTATCGCCTGGATTCTGTCTTTACCCAAGCTACGACGTCCCTGACGAAGCTGATATCCGAGAAAAGTAACCTGTTGTTTGACCAATTGGGCTTTCTCTCTAGAAACCTTATATCCCTGAGCTCCAAGAAAATTGAGGAGCTCTATTGTACATTCCTTACAAGCAGTCTCTGTTTCAGTACTTAGGAGTAAATCATCACAGTACTGAACTATGTTACATGAGAAATGTGCAGCTAGGAACGGAGCCAGGTCTCTTTTTAGTTGGCTGCCAAAAATCTCGGGGGCACAAGTCAGTCCCTGGGGGACAACAGTCCAAAGATACTGAGCCTTGTAATGGGTATCTGGATCTTCCCATTCAAAGGCAAACAGTTTCTGAGACTCCTGATCAAGAGGTATGGAAAAGAAAGCATCTTTTAAATCTATTACAGAGAACCACCCGTGGCTCTTGGGGACTTGGCTTAAAATAGTATGGGGGTTTGGGACAACTGGATAGGGGGCTTCTATCAACTTATTAACCTGCCTCAGGTCCTGGACTAATCGATATTGTCCGTTAGGCTTAGGCACTCCCATTATTGGAGTATTATATGGAGAAGTGCCTTCCCTTAACCACCCACACTGCAAAAACTTTTGAATCAAAGGCTTCAGTCCGATCCGAATGGTTAACTTAAGGGGGTATTGTCGAATTCGGACTGGACGGCTTCCCTCCTTAAGGGAAATGTGTACTGGCAAAGCATTTCGAGCCCGAGCAAAACCTCCCTCCTCAGCCCAGACCTCAGGATTAACCCCTGGCATTTGGTTCTTTTCACTCTCTGGCTGTGCTGGGGAAGGATTTTTAACATTTAACAGGGCCATTTGATAGTTAGAAATTTGGTGTTTAGGGAGCCTAACCTCCAGAGTCCCATTATTGTTGAACGAGATTTCTGCTTGCAGTTTAGTAAGTAGATCTCGTCCTAGCAGCGCAATGGGGCAGGAGGGGCTGCAAACGAATTGGTGGGATATATGGCAGTCTCCTACTTTTACTAGAAGAGGTAGAGATTTTTCCAATTTTATACTTTGTCCTTCTATCCCTTGGACTACAGCACACCCTTGAGCTCTCCCCCGGGGAGCCTCAGCTAGGGGAAGCAAGCTAAGGGCAGCTCCTGTATCGATCAGGGCTTCAACTGGGCGGCCCCCTACCTCAATTATCACCGTGGGATCCAGGCCAGCGGGTTGCGCCGCTAGGAGGGGCCGCTGGGTCCCTCGGCCTCCCTATACAGCCGACTCATCGTGTGCCTCGTTATAGAAAACGGGCACAGGCGGGGTCCTATTCCTGCTTCCCTCCCGTCTGTTATGTCGCTGGGGGCATTCATTCTTCCAGTGTCCCTCTTCCTTACAGATAGCACACTGATTTCGTCCCAAACGGGGGCCTCTTCCCTTCTCCTGTAATCCTGTTCGTCCCTTCGTGTTGCCCCCCCCTTTCCCACTCTCCCCCTTCAGGGCCATTCCACAGTACAGAATTTTATCAAATCATCCTTACATAATGGCATTCCATAATCAGCCTGACGTCTAAACGCCTTCCAATTATTTAGCATACATTCTAAGGGCGTCCCAGCATAAATGCTTTGTCCGGACCCCATTATGCTTGTGTGTAATTAAACCTGGTCACGGGTTCGACCGACCCCCCTTGCGATTAAGATATCCTGGTCACAGGGTTTCCCCTCGCAGGAGTCTCAGGGCGGCTGGAGTCGGTTTAAGTCCTAGACCTGGTTATCACAATTTTGGCCTCCAATACAACATCAATATGAAGAAAAGCAAGACTCCCCCCAAAAACAGAAGCAAGCCCTGAGGCTGTTCTGTATCCCAGTAATTATCCAATACAGCCCACGGGCTCGTGAAATTAGTGGTATTATTCATTAATTGCCTGGCTTGCTTAGCATAACCTTCAAGCAACCACAATATCTTCCCACACCGGGGTTACCTATGAGGTCCAATCACACTGCGGGGGCGTTATATCCTTTAAACCCAAGAGGTAAAACGCACTTACCACCCGGAGTGGCCGCGTCCGGCTGTTGGACCTTCCCCTTCTGGCACCGTCTTGTCTCCGTGTCGTTAGGAGTTCTCTTTAGAGAGGACGCAGCCGTCCCGACCGATCACAACGACCCGAGGCCCGAGCGAATCAGTGGCTCGAGGTGGCCACTCCTCGGAATCGCCCTCGGTCGCCGGTCAGCGCCCTCTACAGGGAGAGAAGTCCCGGCGGAGTCGCCAGTTGTTGGCCAAACAGGGCCCGTTTCCCCCTGGAGCTTACCTAATTACACCAAGGAGGCACGGAGAACAAGAAGACGGGTACCACACCTTTATTTTCGTTCAGCTGAGCGGGTGTTTCTTCTCGACTAATGCCAGAGAAGAGCACACCTTACATGGGGGACATGAGTCCCTTTTATAATCAGTAACAAACAACTTTAGTAAACGTCATTATACTGACCTATAGATAACAGGTCACACAGAATACATGATTATTTTGGGGAAGGGGATACAAGATACATCTGTTGCGGATACATTTATCATTTTGAAGGGAGTATAAGGTACATACCTTGACCTTTGGTATTACATATCTTTGAGGATACATGAGAAAACAGCTGCATAAACTTTTGTGCCAAGCGGACTAATTAGTAAATAGCTGACATGGTTAAATGAGACTAGATACATGTCTTGTCCTGGATTCCCAGGTTTTGCTTGTTATTCAAATCCCTAGGCCCCTCTTTGGGCTAAAGCCAGGGAAAGAGAGGAAGATACAGGCCTGGGCCTGTTGATTTTTAGGCCTTTTCTATCAGGTTCCCCCAGGGGTTAGGCCCCTGTAACTATGGATCGAGCGCTCAGGGGTTGGGCAACTGGAGCTGGTGTTTTGGCCCCCAAGGGTTAGGCTCTTGGAGGTATTGTTCGAGCACTCAGGGGTTGGGCCCCTGGAGCTGGTGTTGGGGCCCTCAGGGGTTAGGCCCCTGGAGGTATTGTTCGGGCGCACAGGGGTTGGGCCCTTGGAGCTGGTGTTTGGCCCCCAGGGATTAGGCCCCTGGAGATACGGTTCGGGGGCTCAGGTGTTGGGACCCTGGAGCTGGTGTTGGGGTCCCCAGGGGTTGGGCCTCTGCAGCTGGTGTTGGAGCCCCAGGGATTAGGCCCCTGGAGCTATGATTCGGGCGCTGAGGGGTTGGGCCCCTGGAGCTGGTGTTGGGGCCCCCAGGGGTTGGGCCCTGGAGCTATGATTAGGGCGCTCTGGGGTTGGGCCCCTGGAGCTCGTGTTGGGGCCCCGAGGGGTTGGGCCCCTGGAGCTGTGGTTGGGGCCCCCGGGGGTTAGGCCCCTGGAGCTATGGTTCGGGCGCTCATGGGTTGGGACAATGGAGCTGGGGTTGGAGCCCCCGGGGGTTAGACGCCTGGAGGTATGGTTCGGGCACTGAGGGGTTGGGCCCCTGGAGCTGGTGTTGGGGCCCCCAGGGGTTGGGCCCCTGGAGCTGGTGTTGGGGCCCCAGGGGTTAGGCCTCTGGAGCTTTGGTTCGGGCGCTTAGGGGTTGGGCCCCTGGAGCTGGTGTTGGGGCCCCCAGGGGTTGGGCCCCTGGAGGTATTGTTCGGGTGCTCAGGGGTTGGGCCCCTGGAGCTGGTGTTGGGGCCCCCAGGGGTTGGGCACCTGGACCTGGTTTTGGGACCCCAGGGGATAGGCCCCTGGAGCTATTGTTCGGGCGCTCAGGGGTTGGGCCCCTGGAGCTGGTGTTGGGGCCCCCAGGGGTTGGGCTCCTGGGGCTGGGGTTGGGGCCCCCAGGGTTTAGGCCCCTGGAGCTATTGTTCGGGCGCTCAGGGGTTGGGCCCCTGGAGCTGGTGTTGGGGCCCCCAGGGTTTGGGCTCCTGGGGCTGGGGTTGGGGCCCCCAGGGGTTAGGCCCGTGGAGCTATGATTCCGGCGCTCAGGGGTTGGGCCGTTGGAGCTGGGGTGAGGGCCCCCAGGGGTTAGGCCCCTGCAGCTATGGTTCGGGCGCTCAGGGGTTGGACACTTGGAGCTGGTGTTGGAGCACAGGGGTTAGGCCCCTGGAGGTATTGTTCGGGCGCTCAGGAGTTGGGCACCAGGAGCTGGTGTTGGGGCCCCAAGGGGTTAGGCCCCTGGAGGGATCGTTCGGGCGATCAGGGGTTGGGCCCTTGGAGCTGGTGTTGAGGCCCCCAGGGATTAGGCCCCTGGAGCTATGGTTCGGGCGTTCAGGGGTTGGGCTCCTGGAGCTGGTTTTGGGGCCCCTGGGATTAGGCCCCTGGAGCTATGGTTCGGGCGCTCAGGGGTTGGGACCCTGGAGCTGGTGATGGGGTCCCCAGGGGTTGGGCCCCTGGAGCTGGTGTTGGGGCCGCAGGGTTTAGGCCCCTGGAGCTATGGTTCGGGCGCTGAGGGTTTGGGCCCCTGGAGCTGGTGTTGGGGCCCCGAGGGGTTGGGCTCCTGGAGCTGGTGTTGGGGCCCGCAGGGGTTGAGCCCCTGGAGCTGTGGTTGGGGCCCCCGGGGGATAGGCCCCTGGAGCTATGGTTCCGACGCTCAGGGGTTGGGCCGTTGGAGCTGGTGTTGGGTCTCACAGGGGTTAGGCCCCTGGAGGTATTGTTCGGGCGCTCAGGGGTTGTTCCCCTGGAGCTGGTGTTGGGGCCCCGAGGGGTTAGGCCCCTCGAGCTATGCATCGGGCGCTCAGGGGTTGGGCCCCTGGACTGGTGTTGGGGCCTCCAGGGGCTGGGCCCCTGGGGCTTGTGTTGGGGCCCCAGGTGTTAGGCCCCTGGAGCTATGGTTCGGGCGCTCAGGGGTTGGGCCCCTGGAGCTGGTGTTGGGGCTGTCAGGGGTTTAGTCCCTGGAGCTATGGTTCGGGCTCTCAGGGGTTGGGCCCCTGGAGCTAGTGTTGGAGCCGTCAAGGGTTGGGCACCTGGAGCTGGGGTTGGGGCCCCCAGGGGTTAGGCCCCTGGAGCTATGGTTCGGGAGCTCAGGTTTTGGGCCGTTGCAGGTGGGGTGGGTTCCCCCAGGGGTTAGGCCCCTGTAGCTATGGTTCGAGCGCTCAGGGGTTGGGCAACTGGAGCTGGTGTTTTGGCCCCCAAGGGTTAGGCTCTTGGAGGTATTGTTCGAGCGCTCAGGGGTTGGGCCCCTGGAGCTGGTGTTGGGGCCCTCAGGGGTTAGGCCCCTGGAGGTATTGTTCGGGCGCACAGGGGTTGGGCCCTTGGAGCTGGTGTTCGGCCTCCAGGGATTAGGCCCCTAGAGCTATGGTTCGGGCGCTCAGGTGTTGGGACCCTGGAGCTGGTGTTGGGGTCCCCAGGGGTTGGGCCCCTGGAGCTGGTGTTGGGGCCCCAGGAATTAGGCCCCTGGAGCTATGGTTCGGGCTCTCAGGGGTTGGGCCCCTGGAGCTGGTGTTGGGGCCCCCAGGGGTTGGGCCCTGGAGCTATGATTAGGGCGCTCTGGGGTTGGGCCCCTGGAGCTGGTGTTGGGGCCCTGAGTGGTTGGGCCCCTGGAGCTGTGGTTGGGGCCCCCGGGGGTTAGGCCCCTGGAGCTATAGTTCGGGCGCTCAGGGGTTGGGACAATGGAGCTGGTGTTGGGGCCCCCAGGGGTTGTTCCCCTGTAGCTGGGGTTGGAGCCCCCGGGGGTTAGACGCCTGGAGCTATGATTCGGGCGCTGAGGGGTTGGGTCCCTGGAGCTGGTGTTGGGGCCCCCAGGGGTTGGGCCCCTGGAGCTGGTGCTGGGGCCCCAGGGGTTAGGCCCCTGGAGCTATGGTTCAGGCGCTCAGGGGTTGTGCCCCTGGAGCTGGTGTTGGGGCCCCCACTGGTTGGGCCCCTGGAGCTGGGGTTGGAACCCCCAGGGGTTAGATGCCTGGAGCTATGGTTCGGGCGCTGAGGGGTTGGGCTCGTGGAGCTGGTATTGGGGCCCCCAGGGGTTGGGCCCCTGGAGCTGGTGTTGGGGTCCCAGGGGTTAGGCCCCTTCAGCTATGGTTCGGGCGCTCAGGGTTGGAACCCTGGAGCTGGTCTTGGGGCCCACAGGGTTTAGGCCCCTGGAGATATTGTTCGGGCGCTCAGGGGTTGGGCCCCTGGAGCTGGTGTTGGGGCCCCCAGGGGTTGGGCCCCTGGAGCTGATGTTGGGGCCCCAGGGGATAGTCCCCTGGAGATATGGTTCGGGCGCTCAGGGGTTGGGCCCCTGGAGCTGGTGTTGGGGCCCCCAGGCGTTGGGCTCCTGGGGCTGGGGTTGTGGCCCCCAGGGGATAGGCCCCTGGAGCTATGGTTCGGGCGCTCAGGGGTTGGGCCCCTGGAGCTGGTGTTGGGGCCCCCAGGGGTTTGGCTCCTGGGGCTGGGGTTGTGGCCCCCAGGGGTTAGTCCCGTGGAGCTGTGGTTCCGGCGCTCAGGGGTTGGGCCGTTGGAGCTGGTGTGAGGGCCCCCAGGTGTTAGGCCCCTGCAGCTATGGTTCGGGCGCTCAGGGGTTGGACCCCTGGAGCTGGTTTTGGGGCCCCAAGGGGTTAGGCCCCTGGAGGGATCGTTCGGGCGCTCAGGGGTTGGGCCCTTGGAGCTGGTGTTGAGGCCCCCAGGGATTAGGCCCCTGGAGCTATGGTTCGGGCGCTCAGGGGTTGGACCCCTAGAGCTGGTGTTGGGGCCCACAGGGGTTAGGCCCCTGGAGGTATTGTTCTGGCGCTCAGGGGTTGGGCCCCTAGAGTTGATGTTGGGGCCCCCAGGGGTTAGGCCCCTGGAGGGATCGTTCGGGCGCTCAGGGGTTGGGCCCTTGGAGCTGGTGTTGAGGCCCCAGGGATTAGGCCCCTGGAGCTATGGTTCGGGCGCTCAGGGGTTGGGACCCTGGAGCTGGTGTTGGGGCCCCCAGGGGTTGGGCCCTGGAGCTGGGGTTGGAGCCCCCGGGGGTTAGACCCCTGGAGCTATGGTTCGGGCGCTGAGGGGTTGGGCCCCTGGAGCTGGTGTTGGGGCCCCCAGGGGTTGGGGCCCTGGAGCTCGTGGTGGGGCCCTAGGGTTAGGCCCCTGGAGCTATGGTTCGGGCGCTCAGGGGTTGGGCCCCTGGAGCTGGTGTTGGGGCCCCCAGGGGTTGGGCTCCTGGGGTGGGGTTGGGGCCCCCAGGGGTTGGGGCCCTGGAGCTCGTGTTGGGGCCCTAGGGGTTAGGCCCCTGGAGCTATGGTTCCGGCGCTCAGGGGTTGGGCCGTTGGAGCTGGGGTGGGGGCCCCCAGGGGTTAGGCCCCTGCAGCTATGGTTCGGGCGCTCAGGGTTTGGACCCCTGGAGCTGGTGTTGGGGCCCACAGGGGTTAGGCCCCTGGAGCTATGGTTCTGGCGCTGAGGTTTTGGGCCCTTGGAGCTGGGGTGGGTTCCCCCAGGGGTTAGGGCCCTGTAGCTATGGTTCGAGCGCTCAGGGTTTGGGCCACTGGAGCTGGTGTTGGGGCCCCCAGGGGTTAGGCTCCTGGAGGTATCGTTCGAGCGCTCAGGGGTTGGGCCCCTGGAGCTGGTGTTGGGGCCCCCAGGGGTTAGGCCTCTGGAGGTATTGTTCGGGCGCTCAGGGGTTGGGCCCTTGGAGCTAGTGTTGGGCCGCCAGGGATTAGGCCCCTGGAGCTATGGTTCGGGCGCTCAGGGGTTGGGACCCTGGAGCTTGTGTTGGGGTCCCCAGGGGTTGGGCCCCTGGAGCTGGTGTTTGGGCCGCAGGGTTTAGGCCCCTGGAGCTATGGTTTGGGTGCTGAGGGGTTGGGCCCCTGGAGCTGGTGTTGGGGCCCCCAGGGGTTGGGCCCCTGGAGCTATGGTTAGGGCGCTATGGGGTTGGGCCCCTGGAGCTGGTGTTGGGGCCCCGAGGGGTTGTGCTCCTGGAGCTGGTGTTGGGGCCCGCAGGGGTTAGGTCCCTGGAGCTATGGTTCGGGCGCTCAGGGGTTAGTACAATGGAGCTGGTGTTGGGGCCCCCAGGGGTTGGGCCCCTGGAGCTGGTGTTGGAGCCCCAGGGGGTTAGACCCCTGGACCTATGGTTCGGGCGCTGAGGGGTTGGGCCCCTGGAACTGGTGTTGGGGCCCCCAGGGGTTGGGCCCCTGGAGCTGGTGTTGGGGCCCCAGGGGTTAGGCCTCTGGAGCTATTGTTTGGGCGCTTACGGGTTGGGCCCCTGGAGCTGGTGTTGGGGCCCCCAGGGGTTGAGCTCCTGGTTCTAGGGTTGGGGCCCCCAGGGGTTAGGCCCCTGGAGCTATGGTTCCGGCGCTCAGGGGTTGGGCCGTTGGAGCTGGGATGGGGGCCCCCAGGGGTTAGGCCCCTGGAGCTGTGGTTGGGGCCCCCGGGGGTTAGGCCCCTGGAGCTATGGTTCGGGCACTCAGGGGTTGGGACAATGGAGCTAGTGTTGGGGCCCCCAGGGGTTGGGCCCCTGGAGCTGGTTTTGGAGCCCCCGGGGTTTAGACCCCTGGAGCTATGGTTCGGGCGCTGAGGGGTTGGGCCCCTGGAGCTGGTGTTGGGGCCCCCAGGGGTTGGGCCCCTGGAGCTGTGGTTCGGGCCCCCGGGGGTTAGGCCCCTGGAGCTATGGTTCGGGCGATCAAGGGTTGGGACAATGGAGCTGGTGTTGGGGCCCCCAGGGGTTGGGCCCCTGGAGCTGTGGTTGGGGCCCCCGGGGGTTAGGCCCCTGGAGCTATGGTTCGGGCGATCAAGGGTTGGGACAATGGAGCTGGTGTTCGGGCCCCCAGGGGTTAGGCCCCTGTAGCTATGGTTCAAGCGCTCAGGGGTTGGGCCCCTGGAGCTGGTGTTGGGGCGCCCAGGGGTTAGGCCCCTGGAGGTATTGTTCGAGCGCTCAGGGGTTGGGCCCCTGGAGCTGGTGTTGGGGCCCCCAGGGGTTAGGCCCCTGGAGCTGGTGTTGGGGTCCCAGGGATTAGGCTCCTGGAGCTATGGTTCAGGCGCTCAGGGGTTAGGCCCCTGGAGTGATGGTTCGGGCGCTCAGGGGTTGGGCCGCTGGAGCTGGTGTTGGGGCCCCCAGGGGTTAGGCCCCTGGAGCTGGTGTTGGGGTCCCAGGGATTAGGCTCCTGGAGCTATGGTTCAGGCGCTCAGGGGTTAGGCCCCTGGAGTGATGGTTCGGGCGCTCAGGGGTTGGGCCGCTGGAGCTGGTGTTGGGGCCCCCATGGGTTGCGCTCCTGGGGCTGGTGTTGGGGCCCCCAGGGGTTGGGCCCCTGGAGCTATGGTTAGGGAGCTCTGGGGTTGGGCCCCTGGAGCTGGTGTTGGGGCCCCCAGGGGTTGGGCTCCTGGAGCTGGTGTTGGGGCCCCAGGGGTTAGGCCCCTATAGCTATGGTTCGGGCGCTCAGGGGTTGGGCCCCTGGAACTGGTGTTGGTTCCCCCAGGGATTGGGCTGCTGGAGCTGGGATTTGGGCTCCCAGGGGTTAGGCCCCTGGAGCTGTGGTACGGGCGCTCAGGGGTTGGGCCCCTGGAGCTGGGGTTGAGGGCCCCAGGGGTTGGGCCCCTGGAGCTGGTGTTGGGGCCCCAGGAGTTAGGCCCCTGGAGCTATGGTTCGGGCGCTCAGGTTTTGGGCCCTTGGAGCTGTGGTGGGGGCCCCCAGGGGTTAATCCCCTATAGCTATGGTTCGAGTGCTCAGGGGTTGGGCCACTGGAGCTGGTGTTGGGGCCCCCAGGGGTTAGGCCCCTGGAGGTATTTTTCGAGCACTCAGGGGTTGGGCCCCTGGAGCTGGTGTTGGGGCCCCCAGTGGTTAGACCCCTGGAGCTATGGTTCGGGCGCTCAGGGGTTGCAACCCTGGAGCTGGTGTTGGGGCCCCCAGGGTTTCGGCCCCTGGAGCTGAGTTTGGGGCCCCCGGGGATTAGGCCCCTGGAGCTATGGTTCGGGCGCTCAGGGGTTGGACCCCTGGAGCTGGGGCTGGAGCCCCCGGGGGTTAGACCCCTGGAGCTATGGTTTGGGCGCTCAGGGGTTGGGCCCCTGGAGCTATAGTTCGGGCGCTCAGGGGTTGGGCCCCTGGAGCTGGGGTCGAGGGTCCCAGGGATTGGGCCCCTGGAGCTGGGGTTGGGGCCCCCGGGGATTAGGCCCCTGGAGCTGGGGTTTGGGCCCCTAGGGGTTAGGCCCCTGGAGCTATGGTTCGGGCGCTCAGGGGTTGGGCCCCTGGAGCTGGTGTTGGGGCCCCCAAGCGTTGTGCCCCTTGAGCTGGAGTTGGGGCCCCAGGGGTTAGGCCTCTGGAGCTATGGTTCGGGCGCTCAGGGTTTGGGCCCCTGGAGCTGGTGGTGGGGCCCCCAGGGTTTGGGCTGCTGGACCTGTGGTTGGGGCCCCCAGGGGTTAGGCCCCTGGAGCTATGGTTCGGGCGCTCAGGGGTTGGGCCCCTGGAGCTGGTGTTGGGGCCCCAGGGGTTAGGCCCCTGGAGCTGGGGTTGGGGCCCCCGGGGGTTAGGCCCCTGGAGCTATGCTTCGGGCGCTCAGGAGTTGGGCCCTTGGAGCTGGGGTGGGGGCCCCCAGGGGTTAGGCCCCTGGAGCTATGGTTCGGGCGCTCAGGGGTTCGGCCCCTGGAGCTGGTGTTGGGTCCCCCAGGGATTAGGCCCCTGTAGGTATTGTTCTGGCGCTCAGGAGTTGGGCTCTTAGAGCTGGTGTTGGGGCCCCCAGGGGTTAGGCCCCTGGAGCTATGTTTCGGGCGCTCAGGGTTTGGGCCCCTGGAGCTGGTGTTGGGGCCCCTGAGCTAAAGTCACCCCCTGCTCTCCCATCCCCCACACAGACAGTCCCCACTCCATCACAGTAATGCCCAGAGCATTTCACGCATGGAGCAACAGTAACACTGTGTTGCTATGCAGGGTGATGCCCAGAGCATTTGCTGCATGGAGCAAGAGTGACACCGTGTGGCCACATAGGGTAATACACAGAGCATTTCCCCGCATGGAGCTATGGTTCGGGAGCTTTGGGGTTGGGCCCCTGAAGCTGGTGTTGGGGCTCCCAGGGGTTGGGCCCGTGGAGCTGGTGTTGGGGCCCCAGGGGTTAGGCCCCTGGCGCTATGGTTCGGGCGCTCAGGGGTTGGGCCCTTGGAGCTGTAGTGGGGGCCCCCATTGGTTAGGCCCCTGGACCTATGGTTTGGGCACTCAGGGGTAGGGCCCGAGGAGCTGGTGTTGGGGCCCCCAGGGGTTAGGCCCCTGGAGGTATTGTTCGGGCGCTCAGGGGTTGGGTCCTTGGAGCTGGTGTTCTTCCCCGAAGGATTAGGCCACTGGAGCTATGGTTCGGGCGCTCAGGGGTTGGGACGCTGGAGCTGGTGTTGGGGCCCCAGGTATTAGGCCCCTTGAGCTATGGTTCTGGCACTGAGGGTTTGGGCCCCTGGAGCTGGTGTTGGGGCCCCCAGGGGTTGGGCCCCTGGAGCTATGGTTAGGGAGCTCTGGGGTTGGGCCCCTGGAGCTGGTGTTGGGGCCCCCAGGGGTTGGGCTCCTGGAGCTGGTGTTGGGGCCCCCAGGGGTTCGGCCCCTGGAGCTATGGTTCGGGGGCTCAGGTTTTGGGCCCTTGGAGCTGTGGTGGGGGTCCCCAGGGGTTAATCCCCTGTAGCTATGGTTCGAGTGCTCAGGGGTTGGGCCCCTGGAGCTGGTGTTGGGGACCCAGGGGTTCGGCCCCTGGAGGTATTGTTCGAGCACTCAGGGGTTGCGCCCCTGGAGCTGGTGTTTGAGCCCCCAGTGGTTAGGCCCCTGGAGCTATGGTTCAGGCGCTCAGGGGTTGTAACCCTGGAGCTGGTGTTGGAGCCCCCAGGGGTTGGGCCCCTGGAGCTGGTGTTGGGGCCCCCTGGGGTTGGGCCGCTGGAGCTGGCGTTGGGGCCCCCAGGGGTTAGGCCCCTGGAGCTATGGTTCGGGCGCTCAGGGGTTGGGCCCCTGGAGCTGGTGTTGGGGCCCCCAGGGGGTGGGCCCCTGGAGCTGGTGTTGGGGCCCCCAGGGGTTAGGCGCCTGGAGCTCGGGTTCGGGTCCCCAGGGGTTAGCCCCCTGGAGATATGGTTCCGGCTCTCAGGGGTTGGGCCCCTGGAGCTGGTGTTGGAGCCCTGAGGGGTTAGGGCCCTGGAGCTGGTGTTGGGGCCCGAGAGGTTAGGCCCCTGGAGCTATGGTTCGGGTGCTCAGGGGTTGGGCCCCTGGAGCTATGGTTCGGGCGCTCAGGGTTTGGGCCCTTGGAGCTGGGGTGGGGGCCCCCAGGGGTTAGGCGCCCGAACAGTATCTCCAGGGGCCTAATCCCTTGGGGCCCAACACCAGCTCCAAGGGCCCAACCCCTGAGCGCCGGAACCATAGCGCCAGGGGCCTAAGCCCTGGGGCCCCAACACCAGCTCCACGGGCCCAACCCCTGGGAGCCCCAACACCAGCTCCAGGGGCCCAACCCCAGAGCTCCCGAACCATAGCTCCATGCAGGAAATGCTCTGTGCATTACCCTGCGTGACCACAAGGTGTCACTGTTGGTCCATGCTGGGAAATGCTCTGTGCATTACCGTGTCTGGCCACACGGTGTCACTCTGGCTTCATGCAGCAAATGCTCTGGGCATTACCCTGCATAGCAACACAGTGTTACTGTTGCTCCATGCGTGAAATGCTCTGGGCATTACTGTGATGGAGTGGGGACTGTCTGTGTGGGGGATGGGAGAGCAGGGGGTGACTTTAGCTTAGGGGCCCCAACACGAGCTCCAGGGGCCCAATCCATGAGCGCCTGAAACATAGCTCCAGGGGCCTAGCCCCTGGGGGCCCTGTAATAACCTTAGTCCCAGATTTGGACCTTAGCGTCCAAGATATGGTGGTTAGCATGAAAACCTCCAAGCTTAGTTACCAGCTTGGACCTGGTACTTGCTGCCACCACCCAAAAAATTAGAGTGTTTTGGGGCACTCTGGTCCCCCTGAAAAACCTTCCCTGGGGACCCCAAGACCCAAATCCCTTGAGTCTCACAACAAAGGGAAATAATCCTTTTTCCCTTCCCCCCTCCAGGTGCTCCTGGAGAGATACACAGACACAAGCTCTGTGAACCCAAACAGAGTGAATCTCCCTCTCTGTTCCCAATCCTGGAAACAAAAAGTACTTTCCTATTCCCCCCAGAGGGAATGCAAAAATCAGGCTAGCAATCCAACACACAGATCTCCCCGATTCCTTCCTCCCACCAATTCCCTGGTGAGTACAGACTCAATTTCCCTGAAGTAAAGAAAAACTCCAACAGGTCTTAAAAGAAAGCTTTATATAAAAAGAAAGAAAAATAAGTACAAATGTTCTCTCTGTATTAAGATGATACAACACAGGGTCAATTGCTTAAAAGAATATTGAATAAACAGCCTTATTCCAAAAGAATACAAATCAAAGCACTCCAGCACTTATATTCATGCAAATACCAAAGAAAAGAAACCATATAACTTACTATCTGATCTCTTTGTCCTTACACTTGGAAACAGAAGACTAGAAAAAAGAAACTACTTCTCCAAAGCTCAGAGAAAGCAGTCAGGCAGAAAACAAAGACTCAGACACACAATTCCCTCCACCCAAAGTTGAAAAAATCCGGTTTCCTGATTGGTCCTCTGGTCAGGTGCTTCAGGTGAAAGAGACATTAACCCTTAGCTATCTGTTTATGACACGCCCCCCAAATTGCAGACAGTGGGGAAGCTCACTGGCGGCGATTTCCTTCTAGAACTTTAAAATAAACAGATTACTACAACACATGCACCTTTACATATACTACTAAGTATATAACTAACAGACTTCTACATTTTAAGAACACTTTTTAACTACTGAATTCTGGGAAACTCTCACGGGAGAGTGCATCAGCTACTTTGTTAGAAGCTCCTGTGATGTGTTGAATTTCAAAATCAAAATCTTGGAGAGCTAAACTCCAACGAAGAAGTTTCTTGTTGTTCCCCTTGGCAGTATGAAGCCAATTTAGTGCAGCATGGTCAGTTTGTAGTTGGAACCGCCGTCCCCAAACATATGGGCGTAGCTTTTCCAGGGCGTACACAATGGCATAGCATTCCTTTTCACTGACTGACCAGTGACTTTCCCTCTCAGACAGTTTCTTGCTGAGAAACACGACAGGATGGAAGTTGTGATCTGTTGCTTCCTGCATGAGCACTGCTCCTATACCACGCTCAGATGCATCCGTGGTTACTAGGAATGGCTTGTCAAAGTCCGGGGCCCTGAGCACAGGGTCAGACATGAGCGTTGCCTTAAGTTGGGTAAAGGCCTTTTGACACTCATTAGTCCACTTAACGGCATTTGGCTGGGTCTTTTTGGTCAGGTCGGTCAATGGGGCAGCGATTTGGCTGTAGTGTGGTACAAATCGCCTGTAGTATCCGGCCAAGCCTAAGAAGGATTGGACCTGCTTCTTGGACCGTGGGACAGGCCACTTTTGGATAGCATCCACCTTGGCCTGTAGGGGGTTAATGGTTCCTCGACCCACCTGGTGCCCCAGGTAAGTCACTCTGTTTTGGCCTATTTGACACTTTTTGGCCTTAACAGTTAGTCCTGCCTGCCTGATGCGCTCAAAGACCTTTTCCAGGTGTAGTAGGTGTTCGGGCCAGGAGTCTGAAAAAATGGCCACATCATCGAGGTAGGCAACTGCAAATTCTCCCAGTCCAGCTAGTAGACCATCTACCAGCCTCTGGAAGGTGGCGGGTGCATTTCGAAGGCCGAAAGGAAGGACATTGAATTCATACACCCCCGCATGGGTGACGAATGCTGACCTCTCCTTGGCAGGTTCATCTAGCGGTACTTGCCAGTACCCCTTGGTTAAGTCTATTGTAGAGATGAACTGGGCACGTCCCAACTTTTCCAATAGCTCATCGGTGCGTGGCATTGGATAGTTGTCCGGACGAGTTACCGCATTTAGCTTACGGTAGTCCACGCAAAAGCGTATTTCCCCATCTGGTTTGGGTACCAGAACCACTGGAGATGCCCATGCACTGGTAGATGAGCGGATTATACCCATCTGTAGCATGTTCTGGATCTCCCGTTCTATAGCAGCTTGGGCATGAGGAGACACTCGGTAGGGTGGGGTTCTGATTGGGTGAGCATTACCTGTATCAATGGAGTGGTATGCCCGTTCAGTCCGTCCTGGGGTGGCTGAGAACAATGGGGCAAAGCTAGTGCACAGCTCCTTGATTTGTTGCCGCTGCAGACGTTCCAGGGTGGTTGAGAGGTTCACCTCTTCCACGCCACCGTCTTTTTTCCCGTCGTAGTAGACACCGTCAGGCCACTCAGCATCATCTCCCTGGACTGTAAACAGACAAACCTGTAAGTCTCTGGAATAGAAAGGCTTGAGAGAATTAACATGGTACACTTTAGGCTTTAGTGAGGAATTGGGAAATGCTATGAGGTAGTTTACAGCTCCCAGGCGCTCTTGGACCGTGAAGGGCCCTTCCCATGATGCTTCCATCTTATGGGCCTGTTGCGCCTTCAAGACCATAACCTGGTCTCCTACCTTGAAGGACCGATCTCTGGCATGTCTGTCATACCAGGCCTTTTGCTCTTCCTGAGCATCCCTTAGATTCTCTCTAGCAAGGGCTAAAGAGTGTCGGAGGGTGCTTTGTAGGTTGCTTACAAAGTCCAGAATGTTAGTTCCTGGAGAAGGCGTAAACCCCTCCCATTGCTGCTTCACCAACTGTAATGGCCCCTTAACCTCGTGACCATACACCAGTTCAAATGGTGAAAACCCTAAACTGGGATGTGGTACAGCCCTGTAGGCAAACAGCAACTGCTGCAACACTAGGTCCCAATTATTGGAGAATTGGTTGATGAATTTTCGTATCATGGCCCCCAAAGTTCCATTGAACCTTTCCACCAGGCCATTGGTTTGATGGTGGTATGGGGTGGCAAACAAGTGATTCACCCCATGAGTTTCCCACAGTTTTTCCATGGTCCCTGCCAGGAAATTAGACCCTGAATCTGTAAGGATGTCAGAGGGCCAACCTACCCTGGCAAAGATGTCTGTTAGGGCCAGGCACACAGTGTTAGCCCTGGTGTTGCCTAGAGCGACTGCTTCTGGCCATCGGATAGCAAAGTCCACTAAAGTCAGTACGTACTGCTTTCCTCTGGGCGTCTTTTTTGCGAAAGGGCCCAGAATATCCACAGCTACTCGCTGAAATGGGACCTCAATTATGGGGAGTGGCTGGAGAGGGGCCTTGACCTGGTCTTGAGGCTTTCCCACTCTTTGGCATACCTCACAAGACCGGACATACTTGGCAACGTCCTTGCCCATCCCCTCCCAGTGGAAGGACTTCCCCAACCGGTCCTTGGTTCTGTTCACCCCAGCATGGCCACTGGGATGATCATGGGCTAAGCTTAAGAGCCTCCCCCGGTACTTAGTTGGAACCACCAACTGTTTTTGCGGCTGCCATTCTTCCCGGTGTCCACCAGAAAGAATTTCCTTGTACAAAAGTCCTTGGTCTATAACAAACCGGGATCGATTAGAAGAGCTGAGAGGCGGTGGGGTGCTCCGTGCCACCGCCCAAGCTTTCTGAAGGCTGTCATCCGCTTCCTGCTCAGTCTGGAACTGTTCCCTTGAGGCTGGGGTCACCAGTTCTTCCTCAGACTGTGGACTTGGGCTTGGTCCCTCTGGAAGCGATGTAGGTGATGGGGTTGTTTCCGTTGCTGGTGAACCGCTCTCCGCTGGTGCACCTGAGGGTATTTCAGGCTCTGGCTGAGCCTTTTGGGTATGGCTGTCTGTTGCTTCTGCCAGTTTTGGCTCGCTGGCGCCCTCTGGCGTTGAGTTTGAAGATGGGGTTGCAATGGCTGGTGCTGGTTGCTGTTCCAGTTCCGGGCCTGGGACTGGAGGTGCTGTGGCTGTTTCAGTGGTTGGCATGGAATCCGGGTCCACTACCTCTGTCTGGGTCTCTGGTAACACAGACGGGGCCTCTGTGGACGGCTCAGGAACAGGAATGGGTCTGGAAGCTTGCCTGGTTTGGCTACGTGTAACCATTCCCACTCTCTTGGCCCGCCTCACCTGGTTGGCCAAGTCTTCCCCCAGTAGCATGGGGATAGGATAATTGTCATAGACTGCAAAAGTCCACATTCCTGACCAGCCTTTGTACTGGACAGGCAGTTGAGCTGTAGGCAAGTCTACAGCTTGTGACATGAAGGGGTAAATTGTAACTTTGGCCTTTGGGTTGATGAATTTGGGGTCAACGAAGGATTGGTGGATAGCTGACACTTGTGCCCCCGTGTCTCTCCACGCAGTAACCTTCTTTCCGCCCACTCTCAAATTTTCCCTTCGCTCCAAGGATATTTGAGAGGCATCCGGGCCTGGGGATCTTTGGTGTGATGGTGGTGTAATGAATTGCACTCGCATGGTGTTCTTGGGACACTTGGCCTTGATATGTCCCAGTTCATTACACTTAAAGCATCTTCCATCTGATGGGTCACTGGGCCGAGGTGAGTTACTGGAGACTGGTGAGGTTGAAGGGTAGGGTATCTGTGGCTTTACTTGGGTGGTATGTGGGGTCTTTGGCTGTCCTCGGTTGTAGGGTTTATGGTCTGTGTGCCCCCTGGGGTAATCGTTCCCCTTGACAGTAGCTTTCTTGCTTTCTGCCAGTTCCATCCATTTGGCTCCAATCTCCCCCGCCTCAGCGATATCTTTGGGATTTCCATCTTGTATGTACCGTGTGATGTCTTCAGGAACACCATCCAAGAACTGCTCCATTTGTATGAGGAGGTTCAGTTCTTCCAAGGTTTGAATGTTGTTTCCTGTTATCCAGGCCTCATAGTTTTTTGCAATGTAGTAGGCGTGTTTGGGAAATGACACCTCTGGTTTCCACTTTTGGGTTCTGAAGCGCCGACGGGCATGATCTGGGGTTATCCCCATCCTGTATCTGGCCTTGGTTTGAAAAAGTTTATAGTCATTCATTTGCTGCTTAGGCATTTCAGCTGCCACCTCTGCTAAAGGTCCACTGAGGTGTGGCCTTAATTCTACCATGTACTGGTCTTCGGGGATGCTGTACCCAAGACAGGCTCTTTCAAAGTTTTCCAAGAAGGCCTCGGTGTCATCACCTGCCTTGTAGGTGGGAAATTTCCTGTGCTGTGGAGCAATAATTGGCGCCGGGTTGTTAGGGTTGGCTGGCACAGGCAGCCCAGCTTTTGCCATCTCCAGTTCATGTTTTCTCTGTTTTTCCTTCTCTTCATTCTCTTTTTGTTGCTTTTCCATTTCTCGGCGGTGGGCCAACTCTTCTTCTGCTTGTTTCCTTCGGTAGGCCACCTCTTCTTCTTCTAGTTTTCTTTTGTGTGCTGCCTCCTTGGCTGCCTCTTTGGCTGCCTGTTCTCTTTGGTAGGCTGCCTCTTTGGCTGCCTGTTCTCTTTGGTAGGCTGCCTCTTTGATCTGTTCTTCTCTTTCTTTCATCTCCATCTCTTTTTGTTTTATTTCCAGTTGTCGCCTGTGTTCAGCTTCTTTGATTTGTTCTTCGGCGTCAATTTTTGCCTTAGAAGTCATGGTTCCTGTTTTCTTGTGTTGGGGTGCCCTCCGGTGTTTATCTTCTGAACTGCAGGTTCTCTGTTGCCTCCTGAAGTCTGCCTAGCAACAGTGCCTTTAGCTAATTTTCCTTTTCTCTCTCTAGCTAATGTTCAATGAAGGGAAACCAGAAAAACCACTTTATTTGCATGCCTATAAGTGCTGGTACTTGCCTCCTAATGGGAGGGCTATTGCATGACAAAAGACCCTTAACATGCAAGCCACAAACTGCGAGAGAGAGCAGAAAAAAAAATTCTCTCTGGTTCCCTTTTAAAACCAACTGCTTCTCTCTGCTAAAAAGCCCTTAGCAGAGAAAAGAAAAATATAATATTTCTACTGGCTTCTGGATTCTGTCTATCTCCCACCAGCTGCCACTCATGTAATAACCTTAGTCCCAGATTTGGACCTTAGCGTCCAAGATATGGGGGTTAGCATGAAAACCTCCAAGCTTAGTTACCAGCTTGGACCTGGTACTTGCTGCCACCACCCAAAAAATTAGAGTGTTTTGGGGCACTCTGGTCCCCCTGAAAAACCTTCCCTGGGGACCCCAAGACCCAAATCCCTTGAGTCTCACAACAAAGGGAAATAATCCTTTTTCCCTTCCCCCCTCCAGGTGCTCCTGGAGAGATACACAGACACAAGCTCTGTGAACCCAAACAGAGTGAATCTCCCTCTCTGTTCCCAATCCTGGAAACAAAAAGTACTTTCCTATTCCCCCCAGAGGGAATGCAAAAATCAGGCTAGCAATCCAACACACAGATCTCCCCGATTCCTTCCTCCCACCAATTCCCTGGTGAGTACAGACTCAATTTCCCTGAAGTAAAGAAAAACTCCAACAGGTCTTAAAAGAAAGCTTTATATAAAAAGAAAGAAAAATAAGTACAAATGTTCTCTCTGTATTAAGATGATACAACACAGGGTCAATTGCTTAAAAGAATATTGAATAAACAGCCTTATTCCAAAAGAATACAAATCAAAGCACTCCAGCACTTATATTCATGCAAATACCAAAGAAAAGAAACCATATAACTTACTATCTGATCTCTTTGTCCTTACACTTGGAAACAGAAGACTAGAAAAAAGAAACTACTTCTCCAAAGCTCAGAGAAAGCAGTCAGGCAGAAAACAAAGACTCAGACACACAATTCCCTCCACCCAAAGTTGAAAAAATCCGGTTTCCTGATTGGTCCTCTGGTCAGGTGCTTCAGGTGAAAGAGACATTAACCCTTAGCTATCTGTTTATGACAGGCCCCAACACCAGCTCCAAGGGCCCAACGCCTGAGCGCCAGAACAATACCTCCAGGGGCCTTACCCCTGGGGGACCAACACCAGCTCCAGGGGCCCAACCCCTGAGCGCCCGAACCATAGCTGCAGGGGCCTAACCCCTGGGGTCCCAAACCCCAGCTCCAAGGGCCCAACCCCTGAGCGCCCGAACCATAGCTCCAGGGGCCTAACCCCCGGGGGCCTCAACCCCAGCTCCAGGGGCCCAACCCCTGGGGCCCTCGACCCCAGCTCCAGGGGCCCAACCCCTGAGCGCCCGAACTATAGCCCCAGGGGCCCAACCCCTGAGCGCCCGAACCATAGCTCCAGGGGCCTAACCCCTTGGGCCCCAACATTAGCTCCAGGGGCCCAGCCCCTGGGGCCCCAACACCAGCTCCAGGGACCCAACCCCTGAGCGCCCGAACCATAGCTCCAGGGGCCTAACCCCTGGGGGCCCCAACCACAGCTCCAGGGGCCCAAACCCTGGGGGCCCCACCACCAGCTCCAGGGGCCCAACCCCTGAGCGCCCGAACCATAGCTCCAGGGGCCCAACCCCTGAGCGCCCGAACTATAGCTCCAGAGGCCTAACCCCTAGGGGCCCCAACCCCAACTCCAGGGGCCCAACCCCTGGGGGCCCCAACACCAGCTCCAGGGGCCCAACCAAAGAGCGCCCGAACCATAGCTCCAGGGGCCTAACCCCTAGGGCCCCAACACCAGATCCAGGGGCCCAAACCCTGGAGGCCCCAACACCAGCTCCAGGGGCCCAACCCCTGAGCGCCCGAACCATACCTCCAGGGGCCTAACCCCTGGGGGCCCCAACACCAGCTCGAAGGGCCCAACCCCTGAGTGCCCGAACAATACCTCCAGGGGCCTAACCCCTGGGGGCCCCAACAAAAGCTCCAGGGGCCCAACCCCTGAGCGCACAAACCATAGCTTCAGGGGCCTAACCCCTGGGGGCTCCAACCCCAGCTCCAGGGGCGTAACCCCCGGGGGCCCCAACCCCAGCTCCACGGGCCCAACCCCTGGGGCCCTCGACCCCAGCTCCAGGGGCCCAACCCCTGAGCGCCCGAACCATAGCTCCAGGGGCCCAACCCCTGAGCGCCCGAACCATAGCTCCAGGGGCCTAACCCCCGGGGGCCCCATCCCCAGCTCCAGGGGCCCAACCCCTGGGGTCCCCAAAACCACCTCCAGGGGTCCAACCTCTGAGCGCCCAAACCATAGCTCCAGGGGACTAAACCCTGGGGTTCCCAACACCAGTTCAAGGGGCCCAACCCCTGAGCGTTCGAACCAGACCAACAGAGGCCTAACCCCTGGGGGTCCCCACCCCACCTCCAAGGGCCCAAAACCTGAGCGCCAGAACCATAGCTCCAGGGGTCTAACCCCTGGGGCCCCAACACCAGCTCCAGCGGCCCAACCCCTCAGGGCCCCAACACCACCTCCAGGGGCCCAACCCCTGAGCGCCCGAACCATAGCTCCAGGGGACCAACCCCTGAGCGCCCGAACCATAGCTCCAAGGGCCTAACCTCTGGGGGCCCCAACCCAAGCTCCAGGGGCCCAACCCCTGGGGGCCCCAACACCAGCTCCAGGGGCCCAACCCCTGAGCTCCCGAACCATAGCTCAAGGGTCTTAACCCCCGGGGGCCCCAACCCCAGCTCCAGGGGCCCAACCCCTGAGCGCTCGAACCAAAGCTACAGGGGCCTAACCCCTGGGGTCCCCCACCCCTGATCCAAGGGCCTAAAACCTGAGCACTCGAACCATACCTCCAGGGGCCTAACCCCTGGGGGCCCCAACACCAGCTCCAGGGGCCCAACCCCTGGGGGCCCCAACACCAGCTCCAGGGGCCCAACCCCTGAGCGCCTGAACCATAGCTCCAGGGGCCCAACCCCTGAGCGCCCGAACAATAGCTCCAAGGGCCTAATGACTGGGGCCCCAACACCAGCTCCAGGGGCCCAACCCCTGGGGGCCCCAACACCAGCTCCAGAGGCCAACCCCTGAGCGCCCGAACCATAGCGCCAGGGGCCTAACCCCTAGGGGCCCCAACCCCAACTCCAGGGGCCCAACCCCTGGGGGCACCAACACCAGCTCCAGGGGCCAAACCCCTGAGCGCCCGAACCATAGCTCCAGGGGCCTAACCCCCGGGGGTCCCAACCCCAGATTCAGGGGCCCAACCCCTGGGGTCTTCGTCCCCAGCTCCAGGGGCCCAACCCCTGAGCGCCCGAACCGTAGCTCCAGGGGCCCAACCCCTGAGCGCCGAACCACAGCTCCAGGGGCGTAACCCCTGGGGCCCCAACACCAGCTCCAGGGGCCCAACCCCTGGGGGCCCCAATCCCAGCTCCAGGGGCCCAACGGATGGGGGCCCCAACACCAGTATCCAGGGACCCAACCCCTGAGCGCCCGAACCATAGCTCCAGGGGCCTAACCCCCGGGGGCCCCAACCCCAGCTCCAGGGGCCCAACCCCTGGGGGCCCCAACACCAGCTCCAGGGGCCCAACCCCTGAGCGCCCGAACCATAGCTCCAGGGGCCTAACCCCTGGGGGCCCCAACCACAGCTCCAAGGGCCGAACCCCTGCGGGCCCCAACACCAGCTCCAGGAGCCCAACCCCTGGGGGCCCCAACACCAGCTCCAGGGGCCGAACCGCAGAGCGCCCCAAACATAGCTCCAGGGGCCCAATCCCTGGGGGCCTCAACACAAGCTCAAGGGTCCCAACCTCTGAGCGCCCGAACCATAGCTCCAGGAGCCTAACCCCTGGGGCCCCAACACTAGCTCCAGGGGCCCAACCCCTGAGCGCTCGAACCATACCAACAGGGGCCTAACCCCTGGGGATCCCCACCCCAGCTCCAAGAGCCCAAAACCTGAGCGCCAGAACCATAGCTCCAGGGGTCTAACCCCTGGGGCGCCAACACCAGCTCCAGCGGCCCTACCCCTCAGGGCCCCAACACCAGCTCCAGGGGCCCAACCCCTGAGCGCCCGAACCATAGCTCCAGGGGACCAACCCCTGAGCGCCCGAACCATAGCTCCAAGGACCTAACCCCTGGGGCACCAACACCAGCTCCAGGGGCCCAGCCCCTGGGGGACCCAACACCAGCTCCAGGGGCCCAACCCCTGAGCGCCCGAACCATAGCTCCAGGGGCCCAACCCCTGAGCGCCCGAACAATAGCTCCAAGGGCCTAACCCCTGGGGCCCCATCACCAGCTCCAGGGGCCGAACCCCTGGGGGCCCCAACACCAGCTCCAGGGGCCAACCCCTGAGCGCCCGAACCATAGCTCCAGGGGCCTAACCCATAGGGGCCCCAACCCCAACTCCAGGGGCCCAACCCTTGGGGGCACCAACACCAGCTCCAGGGGCCAAACCCCTGAGCGCCCGAACCATAGCTCCAGGGGCCTAACCCCCGGGGGTCCCAACCCCAGATCCAGGGGCCCAACCCCTGGGGCCCTCGACCCCAGCTCCAGGGGCCCAACCCCTGAGCGCCCGAACCGTAGCTCCAGGGGCCCAACCCCTGAGCGCCGAACCACAGGTCCAGGGGCCTAACCCCTGGGGCTCCAACACCAGCTCCAGGGGCCTAACCCCTGGGGGCCCCAATCCCAGCTCCAGGGGCTCAACCCCAGAGCGCCCGAACCATAGCTCCACGGGCCTAACCCCTGGGGCCCCAAGACCAGCTCCAGGGGCCCAACCCCTGGAGGCCCCAACCCCAGCTCCAGGGGCCTAACCCCCCGGGGACCCCAACCCCAGCTCCAGGGGCCCAAGCCCTGGGGGCCCCAAAACCAGCTCCAGGGGTCCAACCTCTGAGCGTCCGAACCATAGCTCCAGGGGCCTAACCCCTGGGGTCCCCAACAACAGCTCCAGGGGCCTAACCCCTGAGCGCTCGAACCATACCTCCAGGGGTCTAACCTCTGGGGCCCCAACACCAACTCCAGCGGCCCAACCCCTCAGGGCCCCAACACCAGCTCCAGGAGCCCAACCCCTGAGAGCCCGAACCATAGCTCCACGGCACTAACCCCTGGGGGCGCCAACCCCAGCTCCAGGGGCAAAACCCCTGGGGGCCCCAACACCAGCTCCAGGGGCCCAACCCTTGAGCGCTCAAACCATAGCTCCAGGGGCCTAACCCCTGGGGTCCCCCACCCCTGATCCAAGGGCCCAAAGCCTGAGCGCTCGAACAAAACCTCCAGGGGCCTAACGCCTGGGGGCCCCAACACCAGCTCCAGCGGCCCAACCCCTCAGGGCCCCAACACCAGCTCCAGGGGCCCAAACCCTGAGCGCCCGAACCATAGCTCCAGGGGACCAACCCCTGAGCGCCCGAACCATAGCTCAAAGGGCCTTACCCCTGGGGCCACAACACCAGCTCCAGGGGCCCAACCCCTGGGGGCCCCAACACCAGCTCCAGGGGCCCAACCCCTGAGCGCCCGAACCATAGCTCCAGGAGCCCAACCCGTGAGCGCCCGAACAATAGCTCCAGGGGCCTAACCCCTGGGGCGCCAACACCGGCTCCAGGGGCCCAACCCCTGGGGGCCCCAACACCAGCTTCAAGTGCCGAACCCCTGCGGGCCCCAACACCAGCTCCAGGAGCCCAACCCCTGGGGGCAACAACACCAGCTCCAGGGGCCCAACCGCAGAGGGCCCCAAACATAGCTCCAGGGGCCCAATCCCTGGGGGCCTCAACACAAGCTCAAGGGTCCCGACCGCTGAGCTCCCGAACCATAGCTCCAGGGGCCTAACCCCTGGGCTCCAACACCAGCTCAAGGGCCCAACCCCTGGGGGCCCCAACACCAGCTCCAGGGGCCCAACCCCTGAGCGCCCGAACCATAACTCCAGGGGCCTAACCCCCCGGGGTCCCAACCCCAGCTCCAGGAGCCCAACCCCTGGGGCCCTCGACCCCAGCTCCAGGGGCCCAACCCCTGAGCGCCGGAACCATAGCTCCAGGGGCCCAACCCCTGAGCGCCCGAACCATAGCTCCAGGGGCCTAAACCCTAGGGCCCCAACACCAGCCACAGGGGCCCAACCCCTGGAGGCCCCAACCCCAGCTCCAGGGGCCCAACCCCTGGGGGCCCCAACACCAGCTCCAGGGACCCAACCCCTGAGCGTCCGAACCATAGCTCCAGGGGCCTAACCCCCGGGGGCCCCAACCCCAGCTCCAGGGGCCCAACCCCTGGGGTCCCCAAAACCACCTCCAGGGGTCCAACCTCTGAGCGCCCAAACCATAGCTCCAGGGGCCTAAACCCTGGGGTTCCCAACACCAGCTCACGGGGCCCAACCCCTGAGCGTTCGAACCATACCAACAGGGGCTTAACCCCTGGGGGTCCCCACCCCACCTCCAAGGGCCCAAAACCTGAGCGCCAGAACCATAGCTCCAGGGGTCTAACCCCTGGGGCCTCAACACCAGCTCCAGCGGCCCAACCCCTCAGGGCTCCAACACCACCTCCAGGGGCCCAACCCCTGAGCGCCCGAACCATAGCTCCAGGGGACCAACCCCTGAGCGCCCGAACCATAGCTCCAAGGGCCTAACCTCTGGGGGCGCCATCCCCAGCTCCAGGGGCCCAACCCCTGGGGGCCCCAACACCAGCTCCAGGGGCCCAACCCCTGAGCTCCCGAACCATAGCTCAAGGGTCTTAACCCCCGGGGGCCCCAACCCCAGCTCCAGGGGCCCAACCCCTGAGCGCTCGAACCATAGCTACAGGGGCCTAACCCCTGGGGTCCCCCACCCCTGATCCAAGGGCCTAAAACCTGAGCACTCGAACCATACCTCCAGGGGCCTAACCCCTGGGGGCCCCAACACCAGCTCCAGGGGCCCAACCCCTGGGGGCCCCAACACCAGCTCCAGGGTTGCAATCCCTGAGCGCCCGAACCATAGCTCCAGGGGCCTAACCCCTAGGGGCCCCAACACCAGCTCAAGGGGCCCAACCCCTGAGGACTCGAACCATAGCTACAGTGGCCTAACCCCTGGGGGCCCCCACCCCAGCTCCAAGGGCCCAAAACCTGAGTGCCCGAACCATAGCTCCAGGGGCCTAACTCCTGGGGCCCCAACACCAGCGCCAGGGGCCCAACCCCTGGGGGCCCCAACACCAGCTCCAGGGGCCCAACCCCTGAACGCCCGAACCATAGCTCCAGGGACCCAACCCCTGGGGCACTCGACCCCAGCTCCAGGGGCCCAACCCCTGAGCGCCAGAACCATAGCTCCAGCGGCCCAACCCCTGAAAGCCCGAACCATAGCTCTAGGGGCCTAACCCCTCGGGCCCCAACACCAGCTCCAGGGGCCGAACCCCTCGGGGCCCCAACACCAGCTCCAGAGGCCCAACCCCTGAGCTCCCGAACCATAGGTCAAGGGGCCTAACCCCCGGCGGCCTCAACCCCAGCTCCAGGGGCCCATCCCCTGGGACCCTCGACCCCAGCTCCAGGGGCCCAACCCCTGGGGGCCCCAACACCAGCTCCAGGAGCCCAACCCCTGAGCGCCCGAACCATAGCTCAGGGGCCTAACCCCTGGGGCCCCAACACCAGCTCCAGGGGCCCAACCCCTGGGGGCCCCAACACCAGCTCCAGGGGCCCAAACCCTGAGCGCCCGAACCATAGCTCCAGGGGCCTAACCTTTGGGGGCCCCAAACCCAGCTCCAGGGGCCCAAACCCTGTGGGCCCCAACACCAGCTCCAGGGACACAACCCGTAAGCGCCCGAACCATAGCAACAGGGGCCTAACCCCCGGGGGACCCAACCCCAGCTCCAGGGGCCCAACCCCTGGGGGCCCCATCACCAGCTCCGGGGACCCAACACGTGAGCGCCCGAACCATAGCTCCAGGGGATTTATCCCCGGGGACCCCAACCCCAGCTCCAGGGGCCCAACCCCTGGGGGCCCCAACACCAGCTCCAAGGGCCCAACCCCTGAGCGCCCGAACAATACCTTCAGGGGCCTAACCCCTTGGGTCCCCAACACCAGCTCCAGGGCCCCAACCCTTGTGTGCCCGAACCATAGCTCCAGGGGCCTAACCCCTGGGGGAACCCACCCCAGATCCAAGGGCCCAACCCCTGAGGGCCCGAACCATAGCTCCAGGGGCCTAACCCCCGGGGGCCCCAACCCCAGCTCCAGGGGCCCAACCCCTGAGCGCCCGAACCATAGATACAGGGGCCCAACCCCTGGGGGCCCCAACACCAGCTCCAGGGGACCAAACCCTGAGCGCCCGAACCATAGCTCCAGGGGCCTAATCCCTGGGGGCCCGAACACCAGCTCCAGGGGCCCAACCAAAGAGCGCCCGAACCATAGCTCCAGGGGCCCAACCCCTGGGGGCCCGAACACCAGCTCAAGGGGCCCAAACCCTGAGCGCCCGAACCATAGCTGCAGGGGCCTAACCCCTAGGGCCCCAACACCAGATCCAGGGGCCCAAACCCTGGAGGCCCCAACACCGGCTCCAGGGGCCCAAACCCTGAGCGCCCGAACCATAGCTCCAGGGGCCTAACCCCCGGGGGCCCCAACCCCAACTCCAGGGGCCCAAACCCTGAGCGCCCGAACCATAGCTCCAGGGGCCTAATCCCTGGGGCCCCAACACCAGATCCAGGGGCCCAACCCCTGGAGGCCCCAGCACCAGCTCCAGGGGCCCAAACCCTGAGCGCCCGAAGAATACCTCCAGGGGCCTAACCCATGGGGGCCCCAACAAAAGCTCCACGGGCCCAACCCCTGAGCGCCCGAACCATAGCTCCAGGAGCCTAATCCCTGGGGGCCCGAACACCAGCTCCAGGGGCCCAACCAAAGAGCTCCCGAACCATAGCTCCAGGGGCCCAACCCCTGGGGGCCCCAACACCTGCTCAAGGGGCCCAAACCCTGAGCGCCCGAACCATAGCTCCAGGGGCCTAACCCCTAGGGCCCCAACACCAGATCCAGGGGCCCAAACCCTGGAGGCCCCAACACCAGCTCCAGGGGCCCAACCCCTGAGCGCCCGAACCATACCTCCAGGGGCCTAACCCCTGGGGGCCCCAACACCAGCTCGAAGGGCCCAACCCCTGAGTGCCCGAACAATACCTCCAGGGGCCTAACCCCTGGGGGCCCCAACAAAAGCTCCAGGGGCCCAACCCCTGAGCGCACAAACCATAGCTTCAGGGGCCTAACCCCTGGGGGCTCCAACCCCAGCTCCAGGGGCGTAACCCCCGGGGGCCCCAACCCCAGCTCCACGGGCCCAACCCCTGGGGCCCTCGACCCCAGCTCCTGGGGCCCAACCCCTGAGCGCCCGAACCATAGCTCCAGGGGCCAACCCCTGAGCGCCCGAACCATAGCTCCAGGGGCCTAACCCCCGGGGGCCCCATCCCCAGCTCCAGGGGCCCAACCCCTGGGGTCCCCAAAACCACCTCCAGGGGTCCAACCTCTGAGCGCCCAAACCATAGCTCCAGGGGCCTAAACCCTGGGGTTCCCAACACCAGTTCAAGGGGCCCAACCCCTGAGCGTTCGAACCAGACCAACAGGGGCCTAACCCCTGGGGGTCCCCACCCCACCTCCAAGGGCCCAAAACCTGAGCGCCAGAACCATAGCTCCAGGGGTCTAACCCCTGGGGCCCCAACACCAGCTCCAGCAGGCCCAACCCCTCAGGGCACCAACACCACCTCCAGGGGCCCAACCCCTGAGTGCCTGAACCATAGCTCCAGGGGACCAACCCCTGAGCGCCCGAACCATAGCTCCAATGGCCTAACCTCTGGGGGCCCCAACCCCAGCTCCAGGGGCCCAACCCCTGGGGGCCCCAACACCAGCTCCAGGGGCCCAACCCCTGAGCTCCCGAACCATAGCTCAAGGGTCTTAACCCCCGGGGGCCCCAACCCCAGCTCCAGGGGCCCAACCCCTGAGCGCTCGAACCATAGCTACAGGGGCCTAACCCCTGGGGTCCCCCACCCCTGATCCAAGGGCCTAAAACCTGAGCACTCGAACCATACCTCCAGGGGCCTAACCCCTGGGGGCCCCAACACCAGCTCCAGGGGCCCAACCCCTGGGGGCCCCAACACCAGCTCCAGGGGCCCAACCCCTGAGCGCCTGAACCATAGCTCCAGGGGCCCAACCCCTGAGCGCCCGAACAATAGCTCCAAGGGCCTAATGACTGGGGCCCCAACACCAGCTCCAGGGGCCCAACCCCTGGGGGCCCCAACACCAGCTCCAGGGGCCAACCCCTGAGCGCCCGAACCATAGCGCCAGGGGCCTAACCCGTAGGGGCCCCAACCCCAACTCCAGGGGCCCAACCCCTGGGGGCACCAACACCAGCTCCAGGGGCCAAACCCCTGAGCGCCCGAACCATAGCTCCAGGGGCCTAACCCCCGGGGGTCCCAACCCCAGATTCAGGGGCCCAACCCCTGGGGTCCTCGTCCCCAGCTCCAGGGGCCCAACCCCTGAGCGCCCGAACCGTAGCTCCAGGGGCCCAACCCCTGAGCGCCGAACCACAGCTCCAGGGGCCTAACCCCTGGGGCCCCAACACCAGCTCCAGGGGCCCAACCCCTGGGGGCCCCAATCCCAGCTCCAGGGGCCCAACGGATGGGGGCCCCAACACCAGTATCCAGGGACCCAACCCCTGAGCGCCCGAACCATAGCTCCAGGGGCCTAACCCCCGGGGGCCCCAACCCCAGCTCCAGGGGCCCAACCCCTGGGGGCCCCAACACCAGCTCCAGGGGCCCAACCCCTGAGCGCCCGAACCATAGCTCCAGGGGCCTAACCCCTGGGGGCCCCAACCACAGCTCCAAGGGCCGAACCCCTGCGGGCCCCAACACCAGCTCCAGGAGCCCAACCCCTGGGGGCCCCAACACCAGCTCCAGGGGCCCAGCCCCTGGGGGACCCAACACCAGCTCCAGGGGCCCAAACCCTGAGCGCCGCAAACATAGCTCCAGGGGCCCAATCCCTGGGGGCCTCAACACAAGCTCAAGGGTTCCAACCTCTGAGCGCCCGAACCATAGCTCCAGGGGCTTAACCCCTGGGGCCCCAACACCAGCTCCAGGGGCCCAACCCCTGAGCGCTCGAACCATACCAACAGGGGCCTAACCCCTGGGGATCCCCACCCCAGCTCCAAGAGCCCAAAACCTGAGCGCCAGAACCATAGCTCCAGGGGTCTAACCCCTGGGGCCCCAACACCAGCTCCAGCGGCCCTACCCCTCAGGGCCCCAACACCAGCTCCAGGGGCCCAACCCCTGAGCGCCCGAACCATAGCTCCAGGGGACCAACCCCTGACTGCCCGAACCATAGCTCCAAGGACCTAACCCCTGGGGCCCCAACACCAGCTCCAGGGGCCCAGCCCCTGGGGGACCCAACACCAGCTCCAGAGGCCCAACCCCTGAGCGCCCGAACAATAGCTCCAAGGGCCTAACCCCTAGGGGCCCCAACACCAGCTCCATGGGCCCAACCCCTGGGGGCCCCAACACCAGCTCCAGGGGCCAACCCCTGAGCTCCCGAACCATAGCTCCAGGGGCCTAACCCATAGGGGCCCCAACCCCAACTCCATGGGCCCAACCCCTGGGGGTCCCAACCCCAGATCCAGGGGCCCAACCCCTGGGGCCCTCGACCCCAGCTCCAGGGGCCCAACCCCTGAGCGCCCGAACCGTAGCTCCAGGGGCCCAACCCCTGAGCGCCGAACCACAGGTCCAGGGGCCTAACCCCTGGGGCTCCAACACCAGCTCCAGGGGCCCAACCCCTGGGGGCCCCAATCCCAGCTCCAGGGGACCAACCCCAGAGCGCCCGAACCATAGCTCCACGGGCCTAACCCCTGGGGCCCCAACACCAGCTCCAGGGGCCCAACCCCTGGAGGCCCAAACCCCAGCTCCAGGGCCCTAACCCCCCGGGGACCCCAACCCCAGCTCCAGGGGCCCAACCCCTGGGGGCCCCAAAACCAGCTCCAGGGGTCCAACCTCTGAGCGTCCGAACCATAGCTCCAGGGGCCTAACCCCTGGTGTCCCCAACAACAGCTCCAGGGGCCCAACCCCTGAGCGCTCGAACCATAGCTCCAGGGGCCTAACCCCTGGGGGTCCAAACCACAGCTCCAAGGTCACAAAACCTGAGCGCCCGAACCATAGCTCCAGGGGTCTAACCCCTGGGGCCCCAACACCAACTCCAGCGGCCCAACCCCTCAGGGCACCAACACCAGCTCCAGGAGCCCAACCCCTGAGAGCCCGAACCATAGCTCCACGGGACTAACCCCTGGGGGCCCCAACCCCAGCTCCAGGGGCAAAACCCCTGGGGGCCCCAACACCAGCTCCAGGGGCCCAACCCCTGAGCGCCGAACCACAGGTCCAGGGGCCTAACCCCTGGGGCTCCAACACCAGCTCCAGGGGCCCAACCACTGGGGGCCCCAATCCCAGCTCCAGGGGCCCAACCCCAGAGCGCCCGAACCATAGCTCCACGGGCCTAACCCCTGGGGCCCCAACACCAGCTCCAGGGGCCCAACCACTGGAGGCCCCAACCCCAGCTCCAGGGCCCTAACCCCCCGGGGACCCCAACCCCAGCTCCAGGGGCCTAAACCCTGGGGGCCCCAAAACCAGCTCCAGGGGTCCAACCTCTGAGCGTCCGAACCATAGCTCCAGGGGCCTAACCCCTGGTGTCCCCAACAACAGCTCCAGGGGCCCAACCCCTGAGCGCTCGAACCATAGCTCCAGGGGCCTAACCCCTGGGGGTCCAAACCACAGCTCCAAGGTCACAAAACCTGAGCGCCTGAACCATAGCTCCAGGGGTCTAACCCCTGGGGCCCCAACACCAACTCCAGCGTCCCAACCCCTCAGGGCCCCAACACCAGCTCCAGGAGCCCAACCCCTGAGAGCCCGAACCATAGCTCCACGGGACTAACCCCTGGGGGCCCCAACCCCAGCTCCAGGGGCAAAACCCCTGGGGGCCCCAACACCAGCTCCAGGGGCCCAACCCCTGAGCACCCGAACCATAGCTCCAGGGGCCTAAACCCTGGGGGCCCCAACACCAGCTCCAGGGGCCCAACCCTTGAGCGCTCAAACCATAGCTCCAGGGGCCTAACCCCTGGGGTCCCCCACCCCTGATCCAAGGGCCCAAAGCCTGAGCGCTCGAACAAAACCTCCAGGGGCCTAACCCCTGGGGGCCCCAACACCAGCTCCAGCGGCCCAACCCCTCAGGGCCCCAACACCAGCTCCAGGGGCCCAAACCCTGAGCGCCCGAACCATAGCTCCAGGGGACCAACCCCTGAGCGCCCGAACCATAGCTCAAAGGGCCTTACCCCTGGGGCCACAACACCAGCTCCAGGGGCCCAACCCCTGGGGGCCCCAACACCAGCTCCAGGGGCCCAACCCCTGAGCGCCCGAACCATAGCTCCAGGAGCCCAACCCCTGAGCGCCCGAACCATAGCTCCAGGGGCCCAACCCCTGAGCGCCCGAACCATAGCTCCAGGGGCCTAAACCCTAGGGCCCCAACACCAGCCACAGGGGCCCAACCCCTGGAGGCCCCAACCCCAGCTCCAGGGGCCTAACCCCCGGGGGCCCCAACCCCAGCTCCAGGGGCCCAACCCCTGGGGTCCCCAAAACCACCTCCACGGGTCCAACCTCTGAGCGCCCAAACCATAGCTCCAGGGGCCTAAACCTTGGGGTTCCCAACACCAGCTCACGGGGCCCAACCCCTGAGCGTTCGAACCATACCAACAGGGGCTTAACCCCTGGGGGTCCCCACCCCACCTCCAAGGGCCCAAAACCTGAGCGCCAGAACCATAGCTCCAGGGGTCTAACCCCTGGGGCCTCAACACCAGCTCCAGCGGCCCAACCCCTCAGGGCCCCAACACCACCTCCAGGGGCCCAACCCCTGAGCGCCCGAACCATAGCTCCAGGGGACCAACCCCTGAGCGCCCGAACCATAGCTCCAAGGGCCTAACCTCTGGGGGCGCCATCCCCAGCTCCAGGGGCCCAACCCCTGGGGGCCCCAACACCAGCTCCAGTGGCCCAACGCCTGAGCTCCCGAACCATAGCTCAAGGGTCTTAACCCCCGGGGGCCCCAACCCCAGCTCCAGGGGCCCAACCCCTGAGCGCTCGAACCATAGCTACAGGGGCCTAACCCCTGGGGTCCCCCACCCCTGATCCAAGGGCCTAAAACCTGAGCACTCGAACCATACCTCCAGGGGCCTAACCCCTGGGGGCCCCAACACCAGCTCCAGGGTCCCAACCCCTGGGGGCCCCAACACCAGCTCCAGGGGCCCAACCCCTGAGCGCCCGAACCATAGCTCGAGGGGCCCAACCCCTGAGCGCCCGAACAATAGCTCCAAGGGCCTAATCCCTGGGGCCCCAACACCAGCTCCAGGGGCCCAACCCCTGGGGGCCCCAACACCAGCTCCAGGGGCCAACCCCTGAGCGCCCGAACCATAGCTCTAGGGGCCTAACCCCTAGGGGCCCCAACCCCAACTCCAGGGGCCCAACCCCTGGGGGCACCAACACCAGCTCCAGGGGCCAAACCCCTGAGCGCCCGAACCATAGCTCCAGGGGCCTAACCCCCGGGGGTCCCAACCCCAGATTCAGGGGCCCAACCCCTGGGGCCCTCGACCCCAGCTCCAGGGGCCTAACCCCTGAGCGCCCGAACCGTAGCTCCAGGGGCCCAACCCCTGAGCGCCGAACCACAGTTCCAGGGGCCTAACCCCTGGGGCCCCAACACCAGCTCCAGGGGCCCAACCCCTGGGGGCCCCAATCCCAGCTCCAGGGGCCCAACAGATGGGGGCCCCAACACCAGTATCCAGGGACCCAACCCCTGAGCGCCCGAACCATAGCTCCAGGGGCCTAACCCCCGGGGGCCCCAACCCCAGCTCCAGGGTCCAACCCCTGGGGGCCCCAACACCAGCTCCAGGGGACAAACCCCTGAGCGCCCGAACCATAGCTCCAGGGGCCTAACCCCTGCGGGCCCCAACCACAGCTCCAAGGGCCGAACCCCTGCGGGCCCCAACACCAGCTCCAGGAGCCCAACCCCTGGGGGCCCGAACACCAGCTCCAGGGGCCGAACCGCAGAGCGCCCCAAACATAGCTCCAGGGGCCCAATCCCTGGGGGCCTCAACACAAGCTCAAGGGTCCCAACCTCTGAGCGCCCGAACCATAGCTCCAGGGGCCTAACCCCTGGGGCCCCAACACCAGCTCCAGGGGCCCAATCCCTGGGGGCCCCAACACCAGCTCCAGGGGCCCAACCCCTGAGAGCTCGAACCATACCAACAGGGGCCTAACCCCTGGGGGTCCCCACCCCAGCTCCAAGGACCCAAAACCTGTGCGCCAGAACCATAGCTCCAGGGGTCTAACCCCTGGGGCCCCAACACCAGCTCCAGCGGCCCAACCCCTCAGGGCCCCAACACCAGCTCCAGGGGCCCAACCCCTGAGCGCCCGAACCATAGCTCCAGGGTACCAACCCCTGAGCGCCCGAACCATAGCTCCAAGGACCTAACCCCTGGGGGCCCCAACCCCAGCTCCAGGGGCCCAAACCCTGGGGGCCCCAACACCAGCTCCAGGGGCCCAACCCCTGAGCTCCCGAACCATAGCTCAAGGGTATTAACCCCCGGGGGCCCCAACCCCATCTCCAGGGTCCCAACCCTTGAGCGCTCGAACCATAGCTACAGGGGCCTAACCCCTGGGGTCCCCCACCCCTGATCCAAGGGCCTAAAACCTGAGCGCTCGAACCATACCTCCAGGGGCCTAACCCCTGGGGGCCCCAACCCCAGATCCAGCGGCCAAACCCCTCAGGGCCCCAACACCAGCTCCAGGGGCCCAACCCCTGAGCGCCCGAACCATAGCTCCAGGGGACCAACCCCTGAGCGCCCGAACCATAGCTCCAAGGACCTAACCCCTAGGGGCCTCAACCCCAACTCCAGGGGCCCAACCCCTCGGGGCACCAACACCAGCTCCAGGGGCCAAACCCCTGAGCGCCCGAACCATAGCTCCAGGGGTCTAACCCCCGGGGGCTCCAAACCCAGCTCCAGGGCCCAACCCCTGGCGGCCCCAACACCAGCTCCATTGTCCCAACCCCTGAGCGCCCGAACCATAGCTCCAGGGGCCTAACCCCCGGGGGCCCCAACCACAGCTCCTGGGGCCCAAACCCTGCGGGCCCCAACACCAGCTCCATTGTCCCAACCCCTGAGCGCCCGAACCATAACTCCAGGGGCCTAATCCCTGGCGGCGTCAACACCAGCTCCAAATGCCCAACCCCTGAGCGCCCGAACGATCCCTCTAGGGGCCTAACCCCTGGGGACAACAACACCAGCTCCAGGGGCCCAACCCCTGAGCGCCCGAACAATACCTCCAGGGGCCTAACCCCTGTGGGCCCCCACCCCAGCTCCAACGGCCCAACCCCTGAGCGCCGGAACCATAGCTCCAGGGGCCTAACCCCTGGGGGCCCCAACCCCAGCCCCAGGAGCCCAACCCCTGGGGGCCCCAACACCAGCTCCAGGGGCCCAACCCCTGAGCGCACAAACCATAGCTCCAGGGGCCTAACCCCTGGGGCCCCAACACCAGCTCCAGGGGCCCAACCCCTGGGGGCCCCAACACCAGCTCCAGGGGCCCAACCCCTCAGCGCCCGAACCATAGCTCCAGGGGTCTAACCCCCGGGGGCTCCAACCCCAGCTCCAGGGGCCCAACCCCTGGGGGCCCCTACACCAGCTCCATTGTCCCAACCCCTGAGCGTCCGAACCATAGCTCCAGGGGCCTAACCCCCGGGGGCCCCAAACACAGCTCCAGGGGCCCAAGCCCTGCGGGCCCCAACAAAAGCTACAGGAGCCCAACCCCTCGGGTCCCCAACACCAGCTCCAGGGGCCCAACCCCTGGGGGCCCCAACACCAGCTCCTGGGGCCCAACCCTTCAGCGCCTGAACCATAGCTTCTGGGGCCTAATCCCTGGGGCCCCAACACCAGCTCCAGGGGCCCAACCCCTGGGGACAGCAACACCAGCTCCAGGTTCCCAACCCCTTAGCGCCCTAACCATAGCTCCAGGGGCCTAATCCCTGGGGGCCCAACACCAGCTCAAAGGGCCCAACCCCTGAGCGCCCGAACAATACCTCCAGGGGCCTAACCACTGGGGGCCCCAACACCAGCTACTCGGGCCCTACCCCTGAGTGCCCGAACAATACCACAAGGGGCCTAACCACTGGGGGCCCCCACCCCAGCTCCAAGGGCCCAACAAATGAGCGCCCGAACCATAGCGCCAGGGGCCTATCCCCTGTGTCCCCAACACCAGCTCCAGGGACCCAACCCCTGGGAGCCCCAACACCAGCTCCAGGGGCCCAACCCCAGAGCTCCCGAACCATAGCTCCATGCAGGAAATGCTCTGTGCATTACCCTGCGTGACCACAAGTTGTCACTGTTGCTCCATGCGGGGAAATACTCAGTGTATTACCCTGTGTGGCTACATGGTGTCACTGTTGCTCCATGCGGGGAAATGCTCTGTGCATTACCCTGTGTGGTCACACGGTGTCACTCTTGCTCCATGCAGCAAATGCTCTGGGCATTACCCTGCATGGCCACACAGTGTTACTGTTGCTCCATCCCTGAAATGTTCTGGGCATTACTGTGATGGAGTGGGGACTGTCTGTGTGGGGGATGGGAGAGCAAGGGGTGACTTTAGGTCAGGGGCCCCAACACCAACTCCAGGGGCCCAACCCCTGAGCGCCCGAAACATAGCTCCAGGGGCCAAACCCCTGGGGGCCCCAACACCAGCACAAAGGGCCCAACGCCTGAGCGCCCGAACAATACCTCCAGGGGCCTAACCCCTGGTAGACCCAACACCAGCTCCAGGGGCCCAACCCCTGAGCGCCCGAACCATAGCTCCAGGGGCCCAACCCCTGAGCGCCCGAACCATAGCTCCAGGGGCCCCACCCCTGAGCGCCCGAACCATAGCTCCAGGGGC
The DNA here is from genome assembly GCF_025201925.1 of Gopherus flavomarginatus. NCBI lineage: Eukaryota > Metazoa > Chordata > Testudines > Testudinidae > Gopherus > Gopherus flavomarginatus. Next base: position 2,682 of record NW_026114829.1, on the reverse strand, counting down.
CTAACCCCTAGGGCCCCAACACCAGCTCCAGGGCCCTAACCCCTCGGGGCCCCAACAGCAGCTCCAGGAGCCTAACCCCTGAGAGCCCGAACCATATCTCCAGGGGCCTAACACCTGGGGGCCCGAACCTCAGCTCCAGGGGCCCAACCCCTGGGGTCCCCAAACCAGCTCCAGGGGCCCAACCCCTGGGGGTCCCAACACCAGCTCCAAGGGCCCAACCCCTGAGTGCCCGAACCATAGCTCCAGGGGCCTACCCCTGGGGGCCCCAACCCCAGCTCCAGGGGCCCAACTCCTGGGGGCCCCAACACCAGCTCCAGGGGCCCAACCCCTGAGCGTCCGAACCATAGCTCCAGTGGCCTAACCCCCGGTGCCCCAACCCCATCTCCAGGGGCCCAACCCCTGGGGGCCCCAACACCAGCTCGAGGGTTCCAACCCCTGAGCGCCCGAACGATAGCTCCAGGGGCCTAACCCCTGGGGGCTCCAACACCAGCTCCAGGGGCCCAACCCCTGAGCGCTCGAACAATACCTCCAGGGGCCTAACCCCTGGGGGCCCAAACACCAGCTCCAGGGGACCAACCCCTGAGCACCCGAACCATATCTCCAGGGGTCTAACCCCCGGGGGCACGAACCCCAGCTCCAGGGGTCCAACCCCTGAGCGCCTGAACCATAGCTGCAGGGGCCTAACCCCTGGGGGCCCCCACCCCACCTCCAACGGCCCAACCCCTGAGCGCCGGAACCATAGCTCCTGGGGCCTAACCCCTGGGGTCCCAACCCCAGCCCCAGGAGCACAACCCCTGGGGGCCCCAACACCATCTCCAGGGGCTCAAACCCTGAGCGCCCGAACCATCGCTCTAGGGGCCCAACCCCTGAGCGCCTGAACCATAGCTCCAGGGGCCTAATCCCTGGGGCCCCAACACCAGCTCCAGGGGCCCAACCCCTGGGGGCTGCAACACCAGCTCCAAGGGCCCAACCACTGAGCGCCCGAACCATAGCTCCATGCAGAAAATGCTCTGTGCATTACTCTGCGTGACCACAAGGTGTCACTGTTGCTCCATGCGGGAAAATGCTCTGTGTATTACCCAGTGTGGCTATATGCTGTCACTGTTGCTACATGCGGGGAAATGCTCTGTGCATTACCCTATGTGGCCACACGGTGTCACTCTTGCTAAACGCAGCAAATGCTCTGGGCATTACCCTGCATAGCCACACAGTGTTACTGTTGCTCCATGCGTGAAATGCTCTGGGCATTACTGTGATGGAGTGGGGACTGTCTGTGTGGGGGATGGGAGAGCAGGGGGTGACTTTAGGTCAGGGGCCCCAACACCAGCTCCAGGGGCCCAACCCCTGAGCGCCCAAAACATAGCTCCAGAGGCCTAACTCCTGGGGGCCCCAACACCAGCTCCAAGGGCCCAACGCCAGAGCGACCGAATAGTACCTCCAGCGGCCTAACCCCTGGGGGACCCAACACCAGCTCCAGGGGCCCAACCCCTGAGCTCCCGAACCATAGCCCCAGGGGCCCATCCCCTGAGCGCCCGAACCATAGCTACAGGGGCCTAAACCCTGGGGCCCCAACACCAGCTCCAGGGGCCCAGCCCCTGGTGACCCAACACCAGCTCCAGGGGTCCAACCCCTGAGCGACCGAACCATGCTCCAGGGGCCTAACCCCTGGGGGCCCCAACCCCAGCTTCAGGGGCCCAACCCCTGACGGCCCCAACAACAGCTCCAGGGGCCCAATCCCTGAGAGCCCGAACCATAGCTCCAGGGGCCCAACCCCTGACAGCCCCAACACCAGCTCCAGGGGCCCAACCCCTGAGCGCCCAAACCATAGCTCCAGGGGCCTAACCCCTGGGGCCCCAACACCAACTCCAGGGGCCCAGTCCCTGGGGGCCCCAACACCAGTCCAGGGGCCCAACCCCTGAGCGCCCGAACAATACCTCCAGGGGCCTAACCCCTGTGTGCCCCAACACCAGCTCCAGGGGTCCAACCCCTGAGCGCACGAACCATAGCTGCCGGGGCCTAACCATTGGGAGCCCCCACCCCAGCTCCAACGGCCCAACCAATGAGCACCGGAACCATAGCTCCAGGGGCCTAACCCCTGAGGACCCCAACCCCAGCCCCAGGAGCCCAACCCCTGGGGGCCCCAACACCAGCTCCAGGGGCCCAACCCCTGAGTGCCCGAACCATAGCTCCAGGGTCCGAACCCCTGGGGGCCCCAACACCAGCTCCAGGGTCCCAACCCCAGAGCGCCTGAACCATCTCTGCAGGGGCCTAACCCTGGGGGCCCCAACCACAGCTCCAGTGGCCCAACCCCTGCGGACCCCAAAACCAGCTCCAGGAGCCCAACCCCTGAGCACCCGAACCATAGCTCCAGGGGCCTAACCTCTGGGGGCCCCTTCCCCAGCTCAAAGGGCCCAACCCCTGAGCGCCCGAACCATAGCTCCAGGGGCCCAACCGCTGAGCGCCCGAACCATAGCTCCAGGGGCCTAAACCCTCGGGCCCCAACACCAGCTCCAGGGCCCTAACCCCTCGGGGCCCCAAAACCAGCTCCAGGGGCCCAACCCCTTAGAGCCCGAACCATATCTCCAGGGGCCTAACCCCTGGGGACCCGAACCCCAGCTCCAGGGGCCCAACCTCTTGGGGCCCCAACACCAGCTCCAGGGGCCAAAACCCTGGGGGCCCCAA
>NW_026114828.1:0-41719 GCF_025201925.1 Gopherus flavomarginatus | reverse complement strand
AAACATTTTTAAATGTCATGCAGCTTTGCACCTGCAGCCTAATGAGCCTTTTATTATAGTGTTGAATGCAGTAAGAAAAAAAATGGAATTGCTAAGAAAGCAAGCAAGCAAGCAATACAGTTGGGCCATTCATCCCAATAGAAGTGAAAGCTCAGATACAGAAAGTCTTAGCAACAGTGAATTCCTCCAAAGTTCTGTCCCTAGTGGGAATGAATCGCACCTTAATATTAAAAGTTGCACACTTGCAATTAAACCCATGGAACAAAGAACTAAGAAAGTGCAGATGGGTTCATAATTTTTTCTCGTCTTTGGTTTAAAAGCTCACAGGCAAAGAATATGAATTTGAAACTGTGTAACAGGCTAGATCCCCAGCTGGTGTAAATCAGCCATTGCTCCATTGAAATCAAAGGGCCAGATCCCCCATTGGCAAAAATAGCCCTAACTACGCCAGTGTGGACATGGTTCTTAGTTTGTAGTGTTTGCTTTGGGTACCTCTTAATGACCTAATTCAATTAGCCCAGCAAACCTGAGCAGTGGGTTCCCCTGGTGGCTGTACTCCAAGAGCTGCTGATGCAATGCAGGAGAAAAGGGAATGGGGGAAATCTCCGCTCACTCAGAGGTAATTATGTGGAGTTAATGAAGGAACAGGCTATTTTAGGCCAGCTGAGCTTCTGGTGCCACTAGGCTCTCAGCAATTGTAGGTCACATGTCTGTATGATAAATATATATTTTATTCTGCAACTCCTTTGGAATAGCCTTTGAACCTCAGCTTGCCCTGATTTTTAGCCAAGGGTCCTTTCGGGGATGCTGCCATTGTGTGAGATCCAGGGAGGGTGCTGGTTACCTGAGGTTAGGTTCATCTAGGGCAGGTTGTCAGGGTGGTTTGCTCCAGAGGTGAGATCAGAGCTGGGCTCACAGCCCTGGAGACCAGATTCATCTATTTAGCCCCAGAACAGGGACATCCTACAGTGTGACCATATCTGGTGCCTGCACAAACCAGGATCAGCTGTAGAGCTGAAAGAGGCTTTCAGTCTCTGATCCCATTTAGTCCATCACCTCTCAGCCAAACCTGTCCAAGGAGGGAAGCAGGCAGCATGCATCTGTGGAGTCTGCTGTCTGCCAGGAACTGCAAAGAGACCAGCAACTCAGGAAACAGCTTCTGGATAATATGGTGATAGGGGCATGATAGACCGATAGGATTATTTGAACATTATCTCTCTAATAGAGGAGGATCAAATGCATCAGAAGTTGAGGAAAAGTCCACAACGACCAGCACAGTAAGTTTCCTATTTCAATTAAATGTTAGGGCATTGATAAACAGGGCACATGTGAGAACATAAATGCAGGTTCATGGGGCTTTACTTTTTTGACAGCTTCTTATTCAACAGACCTATTGCTTTTGTTTATTTTAAGCCCCCTCTGATTATTTTACTGACTAAGAAGCTGGGAGTGGATGAAAGGGGATGGATCAGCTGATGATGCCTGATCTGTTTATTCCCTTTGAAGCACCTGGCACAGGCCACAGTCGGAAGACAGGAGACTAAGCTAGATTGATCATTGGTCTGACCCGATATGGCCAGTGTTATGTTCTTAAGGCCTTAACTCACAAAGGGTGTTAGGTCCCTAAATGCTATTTTAGGCAGTTCAGTCCAGTATTTGTGCCCTACTGGAAATCACAAAACCCCCATTCAGCTGCTCCCTTACCCCATAGATGGCTACAATCCTTCGGGGTTAGGGGCCAGATTGTTAAATATATTTAGGTACTGGGTGGGATTATCAAAAGTCTCTAGGTGTGTAAAATTCATTGGTTTCAGTGGGTGTTAGGCTACCAGGTGCATTTTAAAATCCCATTAGGCGTCTAAATACCTTTAAACATCTGGGCCTAGGTGCCTAACTTTCCACTGGTAAAGTCCTCTGAGCGTCTAAAAATCTACTAGTGAGCAGGCCGAGGAGTTGCCTCAGTCTTGGCATCCAGGTTTACATCTCAGACCCAGTAGGACCTCAAACTAGATGTTTCTCTGCCTATCTCACCTGCAGGGCCCAATCCAGCAGGTGCTGTCAGGGCATGGAAACAGTTCCACAAGCCTAATAATTTTTGTTGCCCTTCTCCATATTTTTTCCCATTCTATTATATCTTTTCTGAGATAGAGTGAGCAGAACTGCACACAGTACTCAAGGTGTGAGTGGATCATGGATTTATATAATGGCATTAAGATATTTTCTAATTTATTATCTATCCCTTTCCTAATGGTTCCTCACCTTCTGTTAGTGTTTGTGTCTGCTGCTGCACATTGAGCAGATGTTTTCAGAGAACTATCCACAATGACTTTAAGATTATTATTTTTAATGGTAACAGCTTATTTGGACCCCATCACTTTGTATGAATAGATGGAATTATGTTTTCCAGAGTGCATTACTTTGCATTTCTTAACATTGAATTTAATCTGCCATTTTCTTGACAAAGTCATAGAATAGTAGGACTGGAGGGGACCTTGAGAGGTCATCCAGTCCCATCCCCTGAACTCATGTATTATCTAGACTATCCTTGACAGGTGTTTGTCTAACCTGCTCTTTAAAAATCTCCAATGATGGAGATTCCACAACCTCCCTACGCAATTTATTCCATTGTTTAACTACCCTGACAGTTAGAAAGTTTTTCATAATGTCTAACCTAATCCGCCCTTGCTGCAATTTAAGCCCATTGCTTCTTGTCCTATGTCCAATGGCAGCTGCTGGAAGCGACTCGGACATGACAGGTATACAAACCGGCCTGGCCCACCAGGGGCTTTCCCTGCACAAGCAGCGAACAAGTTTGGGAACCACTGCACTAGATAATCACAATGTTCCCTTCTGGCCTTGGAATCTATGACTCTGTGAATAGTGAGGCACTAAGACATGAAGTGATATGCCTATAGTTAGACAACATCCTGACATGGCAGAGCTAGGGCTGGCCAGAAAATGAGAATTCCAAACGTTTGATTTTGTTGTGATGTGCAATGAAAATGAGACTGTTTCTTTTTTTTCACAAAACAAAAAAAAGAGAGAGACCCATTGACCCACTTGCTGCATAACAGCTGGAGCACTCACCTGGGATGTGGGCAGCTTGGCTATGTCTACACGGCAATAAAAAACCTGCAGCTGCCAGCCACAGCCATTCTGTGGGGCGTTTATCACTGTGAAGACATAGCCTTTGTGTTCCTGACCTGCCTGATTGAGAGGAGAGACATGAAGCTGGTTCTCTCACATCCTAGCTGAGAACTTTAACCACTGGGCAATTCTGGGGTGGATTGCTCTCTTATTCTGATGAAGACACTGGCAGTGCAGAAATTGGGACCAAAATCTCCATTCAGATCCCGCCTCTTAAATTATGTAAAAAAGATAAAAATTATCTAAATGAGTTTGTCTCTGGGTACAATGAAATTAGTTATACCAGGTTGATTTAATTCACAGTTAAATGTGACATTTCAATTCACATTTGTATGGTTAAATTCAACCCCTTAAAAACCTCAGGGATTTATGACAGCAGTCAATTTACTGTGCTGAGAAGTGTGGCTTTCACCCAGCTGATGTTGTGTTTGATTTCCAACTTCAGGAAACTGCTGGTCGCAAAAGGAATTATCGTTGAAGCTTCTGTCTAATCTATCTGTCTAAAACTAATGCCCCAATCACTGTAGTATCTGGATGCCAAATGCTCAGCTACTGAAGAGTCCTTTCATTGTTCTCACTGAGACTGAATATCAATAAACACAAACCTCTTGCTCGCTGCCTATGAGCTGCCTGGCTGGCTCTGGGTGTCTCTGGCAACAAAGGGTTGGTGCTGTGGGCAGAAGATTTATCCATGTCTGTTCTCTAAGGATGGTTGGTGAGTCATTCCCTGGAGCCCTGTTCGGGCTCAGAAGCAGAGGCTCAAAGACAAAAGTTAACTTCTCTGGGAGTTTCTGTTGTTTCATGAAACTCAACAAGTGAGACCAAAGACTGAGAGGCAGGAGGACTTCATGGGTTGAGCTCAGGGCTGGGAGCCAGGATCACCATGTGCAGAGCATCGGTTGTGTTTCCTCAACACTGAAAGTGTCTCTATGTCTATTATATTGTTCTGTGTCTTTGTGTCAGTTCCTGGCTTCCCTGGTCATCATCATGCACATCATAGATGTGAGATGCTTAGTTTTGTGCTTCCATCCCAGGCTCAGAGGTGCGGATTCTCATAATCCGGTTCCCAGCAGAAATCAATTAGTCAGGTCTGCCTCCTGGTTGAAGATCGTCCAGTGAAATGTGTAAATCAGCCAGCAGGTCTGTCGTAAACATACACAAAGATTTTTTTTGACTGAAAATTTAAAAACCCAGATATTTATTATTTTTGTTTTCAGTAAAACAGTTTGGTTTTTATCCAAAAATATTTGGTTTTCAGATTAATATCTTTGGTTTTTGCTTGTCCAAAACCAAAAGAAAACAAGTTTTATTGTTTTTAATTTCTTGACAAAAATTGAAGCTTTCCACAGAAAATCCCCCATATTCCAGCTGTCATGAATGTTGGTGAGTGTGTGTGTGTAATAGTTATGAATCGGTATTCCAAAATGTGATTTATGTGCTAAGTATGTTCCAGACAGTTCCAACATCCTCATCCACAAGCTACAGATAGTCACAAAACCAGTGATTGCAAGGCATTAAAGATGAATGTGTCCAAGCAGCCAAACAATGGGGCATTCAAGCTGGGGGGCATACATGGCTTGGCCAAAAGCACTGGCCAACTGGGAAAAAGTTGACTGAGACAGAAGGAAGATTTCACAGCTGGGTCCTATCTGAAAGACACCATGAACAAGTGGTAATTGGGAACATGCAGAGAGGGTGGGAGCATTCAAAACCCCCATTTTTTTCCCTGGGAGTGGGAGACAGAGTCATGGAGAGACACTGAGACCAGGTGAGGCCCCAGGAGCTTCTTGGTTTTCTGAGAGATTGTGAGTTGGGTGGGGTCACTTCTTTCTTGTAATACAAGAGGGAAACCCCTCTGTCAAGGGGATAACTCACCACTGGGTGTCTCTTTGTGGGTATGTCTTGGATTAGCTCCACTCAGGTCTGACATCCCACTTCTGACGGTTGCTCACAGCATGTCCTCCCTCACTCTTCAGAACTCTCTCTCCGTGACTCAGTCCTCCGGCTAGGGCAGCGCACAGTCCATCTCTTCCAGGGTATCAATGTCCCAATGGATCAATTGTCCCCATATCGCTCCAGACAGTCTTCTGCTCCAAGGCCAGGTCCTGTGCCACTTTACCAGCAGTTGGTTGGGGAACTCGGGCCTACCCACTACTCTGGGTTCCAGCCCAGGGACCCTGAGGCTTGCAACTAGAGTCTGCTTGCTCCCACACCGAGCAGGTATTTCCCTGGACTCCTTCCTACTCTCCTTCTCTGTCTTTTGGAGATAGACTCTGGGTTCACCAGCTCATACTCCCTCCTTCCCGGTCATCTGAGGGAAGGGATCAGAAGGATACCCCATAGACCAGAAGGCGTTGTCCTAAGGGTGGGGATTCCATGACCACCACTCCCAAGAGGAGGAAAAGGGTGGTGATGATTGGAGACTCCTTCCTACGGGGAACAGAGTCATCCATCTGGATCGGGAGTTCTGAGAAGTGTGCTTCTTGCCTGGAGCTAGAATTCAGGATGTGACTGAGAGTCTGCCAAGACTCGTCAAGCCCTTTGTCTGTTACTCCTTCCTACTCATCCACGTGGGCACCAACAATACTGCCAAGAGTGACCTTGAGCAGATCACTGCAGACTATGTGGCTTTGGGATAAAAGTGTTTGGAGTGCAAGTGATGTTCTCATCCATCCTTCTTGTTGAAGGAAAAGGCCCGGGCATGGACCATTGACTCATGGAAGATAATGTGTGGCTACGCAGGTGGTGTTGGAGAGAAGGCTTTGGCTTCTTTAACAAGGAGCTGATGTACCACGAAAGAGGATTACCGTGCAGGGATGGGCTCCATCTATCAAATAGTGGGAAGAACACCTTTGGACATTGTCTGGTTAACCTGATAAGGAGAGCTTTAAACTAGGTCCTATGGGGAATGGTGACAGAAATCCGGCCAATGTGCATCTAGGCTCAAGTAATGATCACAAGCGGAAGGGGTTAATTTCTGGAGAAGGGACTAGAAATCACAACTGCATTAAAAAGCCCAGAGGAAAAGCAACAGGGCAGTCTGCAAAATCCACAAGGTGCCTGACAATCTGATCTAGGGAGATTCCTTCTTCACCTGAAATCGGGTGATCAGTAGTGCTTGGAGAATGAAAGCCAGACCCACCAGCCAGGCAGCTAGAAAAAAGGATTCTCTGGCCCACCTCACAGCACTGACCCACCCCATCCAGTGCCCTAGCTCCAGCTGAGGCCAATATCTCATGCTTTAAATGAAGGTGAGGGGAGAAACAGAATCCATCAGACCAATTGTGCATTGGGGAAAAAAGTCCTACTTGACACCTGCAGGCAACCAGCTGAAGCCCTCTGATTAGATGTGTGTAGGTTGTTTGTTGCTTTGAAATCTATTTTTAAATGTTTGTTCCAATTGCTAAAAAAATACATTTTGTTTTAAGGTGGGTGTTGGTCAATGTCACTGGTCACTTGTGCCAAGCCCAGCTGGAGCTGCAGGGTAATAAGTGGTTGGTATGTGGCATATATGCAGGATAGGGTAACTAGATCCTGGTCTGAGAGTGGAAGGAGTATGAGATTCTTCCCTGAATCAGATGAGGGCATGAGGCTCAACACCTGACGTGGGTGCTTTCAGAGAGACCAGAGAGTAGGCAGAGGTGTCTTTAGCCCATAACCAGCTCTACCCTTGGCATGGCCATACGGCAGGTGTCACCTATCAGGAAACTACTGCAGGTCCTAACAACAATGATCTCGGGGAACAATTTCAAGTCACAATAGATGAGATGTGGCCTAATACCCCTTGGCTTCAAAGGGAGGAGTTTGGGTGCCTGAGCGATTGCTAAAGGCACTGTTCAGGTAGGAAATGTCTGGAAAGAAAAGGCCCTTCTTGTGATGTGGGCTTAGGAGGGGAAGGTTTGTTGCCCTGGATTTCTCTCCTCAGTACTGCTTATAACAGGAGAATGCACAGAGTGAAGCACTCAGGGAGAAGTGAACGGGGCCAAATTCATCCAAGGGGTCTGCAGCAGGCCCAGGAATTAAATTTAGAACTCACAACACACACAGTCTGGCCAACATATGACAATGTCACCTATCAGGAAACTACTGCAGGTCTGAACAACAAGGATCCCGCAGAACAATTTCAAGTCATGAAAGATGAGATGTGGCATAATACCCCTTGACTTCAACGGGAGGAGTTTGGGCACCTGAGTGATTGCTCTAGGCACTATTCGGATAGGAAATGTCTGGAAAGAAAAGGCCCTTCTCGTGATGTGGGCTTAGGAGGTGGAAGGTTTGATGTCCCAGATTTCTCTCCTCAGTACTGCTTATAACAAGACAATGCACAGAGTGAAGCACTCAGGGAGAAGTGAATGGGGCCAATTTCATTCAGTGAGTCTGCTGCAGACATAGGAATTAAACTTAGAACTCACAACCCACATGGTATAGCGAGCATGTCTTCTAATAAATCAGAGAAGCCCAAGTGATTGCAATGGACACAGGGACTTTCGTTAGGGCATTTGGGACGCCACCATCTGAGCTCAACAAATGTAACTCTGGGAAGGAGCTGAGTCCTTAATAACAAGAACACAGGTTAAAGGGGGCCTACCAGAAACTTTCCACCCTATCATCTGCAGTCTGAGGAACAAAGAGGTGAAGCGGATCTTCAGAAAAGTTGTGCTGCGGAATTTAGGCATGATCTAGGCTGTCATTTTCACAACAACCTATGGATGTTTGGCACCCAGCTCCCACTGGCAGATCAGTGCCTAATTTCTTTAGGTCATTTCGAATATCTTAGCCCAGATCTCAGCAGAATTGTGAAGATTGCCTACAAACTTAACTGGATTTTTTAACTATCTCTTTGCCTGGGCCTTTCCACTTTCCCAGCATCACTCAGGATTTCACAACACTGGGGCTGAAAAAATTCCTGTGAACTTAGAGGCAGGAATTTTGAGAAGAGACTTTTATCATTGGGGCCCTTATTGTCCAACTGTGTTTGAAGACTTTTGGCATGGTTACAGAATGAAATGCTCCTCTCCCATTGTTCCCCCAGCTTTATCTGCAGAGAGCCCCTCCAAAAATGCAGACCACTCAGAAAATACTTTGTGCACAACCAAGTATTCAAGGTTGGAGGGAGGGTAAAGCAGCTGTGAAGACATGTTTGAACTGAGTCCCTCTTCTCAGTCTGAAATATCATTACACTGCATAGCTGAGGCTCTAATGTTGGAACTAATCCTTGACCAAATATGAAGTCTGACTGAGATTTTCTAAGAGATTAAGGGAGTTAGGCACCCTCATCCAACTGTGATTTGGGTGCTTATTTCCCTTCGCTTCCTTCCCCAGCCTTCCTGGTTGCCAGATACCAACACTATTGTGGCTTTGGAAGTATTGGCCATCACCTGAGCTGAAGAAAATCTGTTCTACAAAGTGTAAAAAGGAGCAAATTTCATAATGTATGAAACCAGGCAGAAGAGAATAGTGGTTTGTGCAGAAGGATACACATGCACATTTGTGTGTGTACACACATCAATTAATGTAAACATTCTGGCATAGTGTATATAACCATTGCAATTATGCATCACAGTATATTGTCCACATCTGGTTCCCAGAGGGAAGCATTTCCATCAGTAAGTTTTCTGAGGAAAGCTGTCCCACATTGACCTGAATTATATGGTGTTTTCAGGAAAGAAAAAGTCGAGCCACGTCTTTTTTATTGTGGGAGATTGTTATTCCCTGCCCAGTTCAAAGATTTTCATAAGTACAAATGAGTCCCAAACTTTTAAACCCAACCCATTATTATTATGGACAATTTTGTGTCTCCAGAGCTCTGCTCTTAGCAATGCCCAGTGTGACTTGAGTTGTTTTTACCCAAATGTAATTGCATTTAGTGAAACATCCTCATGAGTCTCTGGGGGGAAACGATTCCCATCGTGATGAAGCATAGTTTACTTTTCTGAGGGATAATGGTTGGTTATAATGCACAGCCCTTGCCAATAGTCATCCTTTTCTTCAAGAACTAGCTGTCCATGACTCGTTCTTGACAACAATGCTGCCGTCTAGTGGTTGCTGCAAATCTCTCACATTAGGTATCATCTGCTGATATCTACTGGACAATATGCTCAGCCCAGGTGGTCACTTTGTAGTATAACCGCCCATTTAGCAACCTTTCCTTTTGCTCCCCAATCAAATATTATGGGCTAGGTTCTCCACTGGTGTAAAATAAGGTTGCTCCATTGAAGATAACGGACCAGATTGCCATCTGCTTTAAATTGACATAACTTCAGTGGAGTTAGGGGCCACATTCTCCTCTGGTGTAAATTGATGTAGCTCCTTTGGATCAGTGGGGCAGACCCAGCTGCTGGGATTCGGCCATAGCTCCACTGGAGTCAATGGCCCAGATCCCCAGCTACAGGAAATGGGCGTAGCCCCACTGAAATTAACAGAGCTACATCAGTTTACTAGAATTGAGAAACTACCCCTGTAGTTGCTCCTTTTGTATTCCTTGTTTTCTACAGCCACCTAGAGGTCTTTATATAGTACAGCTGCCCCTTTGCAGCCTCAGATGTTATGCCGACTTCTTTCCCGCTTTATACAATGTAGCTGCTTCTTTCTCACTGCATATGAATCATTCAGTACAATATACATGCTAAGTTCTCCTCAGTGACCCAATTCAGCCATGCAGTTGCATTTAGATAGTATAGCTGCTCTGTTCTCCTTCCTTCCCAGCCTGAGGCGGCAAGGTCTACTGTATTGGGCACTGGAGATGTAGATTTGTGACATCACTCTGCCATGTATCTACTGTGTGGCCTGGGGAAATTACCTCACTTCTCTGTGCCTCAGTTTCTCTTCCCACTTTTTTCCTTTATGTCTTTAGACTGTAATGCCATTGAGTCAGGATAATATCATCCTGGTTGTGCAAGCCCTGGCAATCACAATAAGGCTGTGATCTTGAACAGGGCATGAAATCACAGCCGTGATATACATAAATACTACTATTAATTGTCCCTTCGGCCCCTCCAGAACTTTTCATCAGGTCCCTCCACCAGAGACCCACCCAGCCATTCCACACCTTTACCGTAAGCCAGCTGCACAATTTGCAGCTGGCTTGTTTCTGGACCATGCTAAGGAAACATCTGTACACGCTCATGCTCCACATCCTTCATGCCCTCACCCTTAGGTCCAGCCCCGTCAGGGAGTGGTGGGATCTCCTACTACCTCTGGAGGTTCAGGAATCACAGTGGCCCAGCCTATACTCCACCCTGGTTCCGAAGCCCGTTGGAGAGATCTGTTGGTGACTCCCTCGCGGAGCCGTGAGCACAGGCGTGTTCTTGGCACAGTTCACCCCCATCCCGGACACCCGCCCCTTTTGCGGTGTGAAGGAGACCATCGCGCATGTGCGCCTGCAGTGTGCCAGGTTGCAGCCCCTATTCTGGCTCCTCCAGAACCTCTTGCTGAGGTTCTGGCTGCATTTCTCCCCACACTGTTTATATTTTCACACCCTATCCATGGCCCCACTAAGTCGTGAGACCTCCTTGTCAACCTCTTCCTGGCCCTCGCCAAAGTAGCCATCTACAACACCAGGAGGAAGATGCTGGACGACTGGGGTGCTCTGCCACTGTGGGACCTGTTTCTGCTCCTCCCGGCCTCATGCATCTGGCAGAGTTCTTCTGGGCAGTGTCCACTGGCCCCTGTGATGACTTTGAGGAGTAGTGGGCGCTCTCTGGGGTTCTCTCTTTGGTGTCCCTGTCAGGTTCTCTTGGTTTAGCCCTGTGACCTCACTCCTGTACCTGTTATATCTTTAGTTGTTCCCCGTAACTAATTGAGATCCAAGACCTTGTGAATCCTCCCTTTAGGCTGGGGAAGGTCCTTAAGAGCCCGTCCACTTCCTGGATCCAAACAGGTTGAAGCTAATATATCTTCCTTCCTGCACTCTCCTGTAGCCGTCTGGTCTGACCCTGTCACAATACTAAAATGCAAAAACAGGCCTGTTAAACTCTTAAAGGTGTTTTAGAACACCCCAAAAATCACAAGGGCTACTAGCTCTCGTTTTTCATATCATCGTGTCTGATCTTGCTATACTTAATTCACTCTAATAGTTCTTTTGAAATCAAATGAACACTGTGCATGATTAAAGGCTACTTGTATGAGAAACAGGTTGAATGCTAATCATTGACTGAAGTCACAAATAGATCTGGTTGAATAATGGATTTTTCAGTCCATTGGCAATTTTGAAAAATAATATAACGAATCATTTCAGATGAAACGAGAAATGACATTTTAAAAAAAATTGGTGAATAGGAAAAAAAAAGAATTGAAACAAAATAAAACATTTTGTTTTATTTTCATCCTGCCCTTCCTCTCTTCCCCCACAAATGTTTTGAATTTCAGGAATTTTGACAAAAGCAAGGAGAAGGAGGGCTATCACAAAATGGCTAAAGGAGGCTCCACATCCCTTGAAAGTTTAGCTCAGTGGTTAGGTATCAGAGGGGTAGCCGTGTTAGTCTGGATCTGTAAAAGCAGCAAAGAATCCTGTGGCACCTTATAGACTAACAGACATTTTGGAGCATGAGCTTTCGTGGGTGAATACTCACTTCGTCAGATGCAACGGTTAGGTTAGGACACTCACCTGGGCTGTGGGAGACAGGTAAAATTCCCCCCTCTGCCTGATGAGGAAACAATGTTTGCACCGTTGTCTCCCACATTGTAGAAATGTGCCCTAAGAACTGGGCTAAATCTTATAAGGGAGACAACTCCACTATGAACACTGCTCCTCCTCCAACTTTTTATGAATCCTTTGGCGTTTGTCAAAATGCCTGAAAGTTTAAACAAATTTTCTTGGGACAAAACAAAATGCTTCAATTTGACACTATTAGATGTTTTTCAAAATTGCACAAGGTGCCTAAGTAGCTTTAAAACTTTGGCCCTGGGCACCTAAATAGATTTAAAAAACTGCCCCTAAATGATTTAAGAGTCCCACCAACTTTCAATTGGACCTAGGCTCCTACATCATTTACACACTTTTGAAATTTTTCACCCTAAATCCCACGGAATTCATTTAGCCCCTTACCCTACAGACCTCCTTCTAGGATTGGCAGACAGCTGTCAGGGCCGGCTCTAGGTGTTTTGCCGCCCCAAGCAAAAAAATTTTTGGCTGCCCCCCGTCCCAGCCCTGGGCTTCCCCTTTCCCTCCCACCAGTGACCTCCCACCACCCCGCTGCCGCCCCAGCCCTGGGCTCCCCTCTTCCCCCCCACCAGAGCCCCCCACACACACCTCCTGCCACCCCAACCCTGGGCTCTCCCCCCCCTCACCTGCACCCTCCTTCTGCCGCAGCCATGGGTCATTGGTAACTCGCTCCCAGAGCAGGTCATTCAGCAGGAATTTGGGATGTGCACAAAACACAGACAGGATTGGTTTCCATATGGTTACAGAGCTGCAGTAAAGGGGAACAATTTTCAGCTTGTGTGATTGGAGGATATCTGGATGCATATTATAAGACTGCTCTCCATAAATGAGGAAAAGTTGAGGTGCCTTTATTATTCTTTCGTTCCACTCTTTCTTTCTATGGGGAATTTGCCAATGCACTATTTAAACAAACAAACAAACAAACAAAAGGCAATGGCTGTTGAAAATAGCAATTCCAGCCCTAATAACCACTGGGAAGCATTTCTTGCTCAATTTTATCCTACTTTTTCTACAGCAAGTTACAGTGGACCAGTATATTTGGTCTGGGAGAAATGAAGTAACAGCTGCCCAAACTGAGCTTGAGCACTCCTGAATTTTGAGCTGTTCAAATCTGGAAGGCAGGTGCTGGGTGTTTGTGGGGAAGGGGCTGTGGGCTCCGTGGGGGAGCACAGCAGCATGTATGCAGCAGCGTATCTGGAGCTGCACGGAGCCAGACATGCTGCTCTGAGTGGCACGGTAAGGGGCCTGGGGGGTTGGAGAATGGGGTAGGAGGTTCCGGGGGGGCAGTCAATGGACAGGGAGTGGGGGGAGTTGGATGGCGTGGAGGTTGGGGGGGCAGTCTGGGGCAGGGAGAAGGAGGGTTAGATAGGTCAGGGGTTTGGGAGGGAAGTCAGGGGACAGGCAGTGGTTGGATAGGCATGGGAGTCCCAGGGGTTTGTGAGGGGACAGGTAGGGGGTGGGGTCCTGGGGGGAGGTGGGGGGGTCTCAGGAGGGGGCAGTTGGGGACAAGGAGAAGGGAGGCTTAGATAGGGGGTTGGGGTCCCAAGGGGCAGTTAGGGGCAGGGGTCCCAGGAGGGGGCAATCAGGGGACAAGGACCAGCAGTGCTTAGATAGGGGGTGGAGTCCTGGGGGGCAGTTAGGGGCAGGGGTCCCAGGAGCAGGTGGTCAGGGGACAGGGAGCGGGGGTGGGGGTTGGATGGTGGGTGGGTTGGGGTTTCTGTGGGAGGCAGTCAGAGGGAGTGGATGGTGGCAGGGTGGGGCTTCCCTCCCCCTGGACTGTCCTGGGGCTTCCCTCCCCTTGGACTGTCCTGTTTTTTGAATGTTAAAATATGGTCTCCCTAACATTCACAGTGCAACTCTCCACTCACAGCAAGCTGCCCTCCTTCCTTTCCAGTTGGTAGTGGCCAAGGGAATGCTGGGAAATGTAGTTCTTTCCCTGCTCCAGGGCTGGCTCTATTAGCAGAGAGCCAACCAAGGAACTACAGCTCCCAGAGCCCCCTGTTGTCCCATGCTGCCCCTGCAAATGGGCTGTCCCAAGCAGATGCTTGCATTGCTGGTGCCTGGAGCTGCCCCTGATAACTGTGAAAAGCAAATGCAGCTGTAAGGAACAACTCCTCGTGTCTCCCCATTTTGGTGTTACGTGCAAAATTCTAAATGAAAGTGTCATAGCCACAATTTGTGCTTCTACGTATTCTCTGTTTTTCAAAAGAACACGTAGAAGCAGAGATTGTGGCTAGATACATTTCTTCCACATCCTCCTGCTCCTTGCCAATGTGCGCTAGTCCTGCCATGCAGGAACCCCATTTTGTTTTCAGAATCCCCAATCTCCTCTGGCTGCATGGATGAGGGAGAGGACTAATGCCTTCCCATGGTTATTCTGGCCGAGGGAAGAAAATGGAGCACTAAACCTTCTGGTCAATGTCTCTCTGTGCAGCTGTCACAAGTAAAACTGGTTGATTTTTTTTGGTCAAATCTGTTTTTTGATGGTAAATTCAATTTTCAACCACGCAGATCTTTTTGTAAAAATTGCCTGCTACCTCTGAGAGATGTAGTTTGCTTACCTTGTGGTCATATTCTTCTTTATGGAATAAAATCACTGCCTAGACTACATCCCCACATGATGCATTGCAGCTGTGGGACTCCAATGATGCACCACAATGGCTTAGGAAGAAGAAATCCTGTGATGCAGATATTATCCAGTCATGGAACCTGTTCCATTGAGAATGGGAGTTGAGGCACATGAACTGTAACTCCCATGAGACACGGAAGTGGTATTTCCAAATAGAAATTTACATATTCAGTTGAAAGTTGTGAGGAGGGGCTGTTTGTCATGAAGTCAAAACTTTCTAAAGAAATAAAAGACATTTTCTGCCCAGCCCTAGTCAAAAGAGTCTCATTGCTCAATGGATAAACTGGAGAGATCTGTAGACAAACGCCTACCTCCCCTGTGGGGGGTGAGGAGAAGCTGGAGCAGAGGTGCAAATAAGGCGAGCTGCAGACCTCAGCCGGGTTGTCCCCACTGGCCCCTTTTCCCTCCTCAGACCTTTCTCCTGAGGTATGGAGAAGTCATTAGCCACTCATTGTAATTTCATAATGAAAATGTTGTTAGTGTAAAAGCCTGGGGTTTACAGGTCATTGTAAAACAGAAACTTCTGGGAGAAATTCTGGTATTTGATGTTTGTTTTCATCTTACATGGGGTGAAAATAGAAACATCAAAAATTTTCACTGAATAAAAAGTTCTTAAAACTTTCAATGGGAAATGTCAAAACCAAAAATACTAATTTTATTTTTTTTAACAAAATAAAATCTGAAGACGTTCCAGTGAAAATTCTTTCATTTAGAAATGTCAGATGAAAATGAAAAATGTCATTATGAATTAGATCAACTTCTGTTGGTGGAAGAGACAAGCTTTCGAGCTACACAGTTCTTCTTGGAAACTTGTCTCTTCCACCAATAGAAGTTGATCCAGTAAAAGACATTACCTCACCCACCTAGTCTCTTTCATATCCTAGGACCAACACATCTACAAAACAACTATGAAAATAATCATCACAAATTGTCTGTGTGACTTAAAATAATATTAAAATAACATTTTAAGTCAAAATGACCGTTCAAAATATTTCATTTTTATAAATTTTTGGAATTACCATTTTGAAATGAAAATAAAAAGAACTTTTTTAAAAAACATTGGAAATGACATTTTGAAATAAAAAAGTTCATTTTAAGTGGATATTTCAAACTAGAAAATGGAAAAATTGCAATTAGCTCATCTTGGGATTTTCAAAGAGACCAAAAGATAATTAGATCTCTACATTCTATTGAAAACTCATTGGGATTTCAGCAACTAAGAGTAAAATTTTCAAAAGTGCCTGAGTCTTGTTTCAAAATAGGACTTTGGCTCCTGAGGATGCTTTAGACTATATTTAGTTCAGATTTTAAAAAATCTCAGCCAAAATCAGAAAATGCAAAATGATCCTAACATGAACATAGGCTGGTCCTCAAACAAAGTCAGTCAGACAGAGCTATTATATAAGGTTCAACATGGGACTACTTTATTCCAGGTGGACACTAAGACTTCAGTGTGAGGAGTTCATTTCTCTTGAGAAAAAATATCCTGCCTATCATTTTCCATAGAGACCCTTTTATCTCTTTGTTTCTTAGACTGTAAATGATTGGATTCATTAGTGGTGGCACCACACAATACAACACAGCAGCCGTCAAGTCTAGAGATGTTGAAGACATCGACCTGGGCCTCATGTACGTAAATGATGCTGTACTGATAAATAAACAAAAAACAGCCAGGTGAGGGATGCAGGTGGAGAAGGCTTTGTACCTGCCCTGCTCAGAGGGGATTCTCATCACCGTGGAGAAGATGTGAATGTAGGACACAATTATCAATACAAAACAGACCACATCTACAAGGGACACAAGGACAATCAAGACAATTACATTAGCATATGTATCAGAGCAAGAGATCTTTAGCAACTGTGGGATATCGCAGAAAAACTGAGAGATAACATTGGACCCACAGAAATGTAACCTAAAGGTATTAGTTGTGTGTAATACAGAGCAGATCATGCTGCTGATCCATGAACCAACTGCCAACTGGGCACATGCACCTCTGTTCATAGTCACCTTGTAATGTAGAGGTCGGCAGATTGCAATGTAGCGATCATACGCCATCACGGTAAGAAAGGCCAGTTCTGCTGCTGTAAAAGTTACAACCAGAAAGACTTGGATGACACATCCAGAGAAAGAGATGAGTCTGTTGTTGGTTAGGGAGTCAGCCATGGACTTGGGGACTGTGACTGAAATGTAGCAGAGGTCTAGGAAAGATAAGTTGCCCAGGAAAAAGTACATGGGGATGTGAAGGTGCTGGTCAAGGGCTATGACAGTGATGATGAGAAGATTCCCCACCAGGGCTGCCAAGTAAATCACTAGAAACACCAGGAAGTGTAAAATCTGCTCTTCCCGCATGTCAGAGAATCCCAGGAGAAGGAAATCAGTCACGATGGTCAGGTTGGACATTTCTTCTGTAGATGTTCACTGCAGAGGGAAAGCCAATGGGCAGTGGTTATGGAAGGAGAAACAAGATAGATAGACACAGGTTTTATTTATTACTCAGCAGGACACATGTGGCAGCTCAGAAAAATAACAAGATCCTTCCCTTTCTTTGCCATCGCCATGTAATTACAAGGTTTACGATGCAGGATCATGGGGCTCTACTTTATTGGCAGCTTCTTATTCAACAGAGTTACTGCTTGTATTTATTTTAAGCCCTCTCTGGTTGTTTTACTGACTAAGAAGCTTGGAGTGGATGACAGGGGATGGATCATCTGATGATGCCTGTTCTATTCATTCCCTTTGAAGCATCTGGCATGGGCCACAGTTCGAAGACAGGAGACTGAGCTAGATGGATCATTGGTCTGAACCAGTATGGCAATTCGAGTGTTCTTAAGGCCTTGACTCACAAAGGGTTTTAGACCTGTAAGTGTCATTTTAGGCAGTTCAGTCCAGTATTTGCGCCCCACTGGAAATCACAACCCCACCCTCACTCATCTGCTCCCTTACTCAGTAGATGACTACAATCCATCAGGGCCAGGGGCCAGATTGTTAAACATATTTAGGCACCGGGTGGGATTATCAAAAGTCTGTAGGTATGTAAAATTCATTGGTTTCAGTGGGTGTTAGGCTACCAAATGCATTTTAAAATTCCATTAGGCGTCTAAATACCTTTAAACATCTGGGCCTAGGTGCTAACTTTCCACTGGTAAAGTCCTCTGAGCGTCTAAAAACTTGCTGGTGAGCAGGCCGAGGAGTTGCCTCAGTCTTGGCATCCAGGTTTACACCTCAGACCCAGTAGAACCTTAGACTAGATGTTTCTCTGCCTATTTCACCTGCAGGGCCCAAGCCAGCAGGTGCTGTCAGGGCATGCCTGCACCCACCCAGCACAAAGGTAGACAGGGTTCCCCGCATGGTGTTTAGCCCAGTGGTTTAAACTCTCACTCAGGATGTCGGAAGCCTGCATTCGATACTCCCTTCTCCACACTATAGAAAAGGAAGTTGAGTCTCTGGTTGAGTGGGAGAGGGCCCTTGCCACTGGGCTATGGGGTATTCCAGAAGGAGTGTTCTGCTGAATCTGTTCCATGGTGTATTAAAAGTGAATTGGGCCAGATACACAAATGGCAAGAATAATGCTATAGGCTGGTGGTTATGGCTACCACCATTTACAAGCCGGGCTAACTCAGGTGAATTTAAACAGAGGTGAGATATGATAAGATGTGGATCACTTGGCAAAGCGGGTGCAAGCAATCAATATGTGCTTTAATACGGCTAAATGTAAATAAATACATCTAGGAATAAAGAGCATAGGCCATGCTTATAGGATGGGAAAATCTGTGCTAGGAAACAGTGACTCGAAAAAAATTTCAGGATTGTAATGAATAAATCAGTTGAACATGAGCTCCCAGTGTGATGCTGTGGCCAAGAAAGCTAATGCGATCATGTGATGAATAAAGAGAGGAATCTTGATTAGGAGCAGAGAGGTTATTTTCTCCGTGTATTTGAACATAAGAACATAAGAATGGCCACACTGTGTCAGAGCTATGGCCCATCTAGCTCAGTATCCTGTCATCCGACAGCGGTCAGTACCAGATGCTTCAGAAGGAATGAACAGAACAGGGCAGAGTCAGAGGCTTAGGGACACCCAGAGTATGGGGTTGCATCATGACCATCTTGACTAATACCCATTGGTGGACCTATCCTCCCTGAATTTAGCTAGTTCTTTTTTTAAAATTTGATTATACTTCTGGCCTTAACAACATGCACAGCAACAAGTTCCAAAAGGTGTGTGTTGTGTGAAGAAGTATTTCTTTTTATTTTAAACCTGCTGCCTATTGATTTCATTGGGCTACCCCTGGTTCTAGTGTTCTCTGAAGGGGTAAATAATATTTCCCCATTCACTTCTCCACACCATTCATGATTTTGTAGACCTCTATCAAGCCCCTTCCCCATTCATCTCTTTTCAAAGCTCAACAGGTCTAGTCTTTTGAATCTCTCCTCATATGGAAACTGTTCCACTAGCCTAATAAATTCTGTTGCCCTTCTGTGTACTTTTTCTCATTCTAATATATCTTTTTTTGAGATAGAGTGACCAGAACTGCACACAGTACTCAAGTTGTGCATCTATCATGGATTTATATAATGGCATTAAGATATTTTCTATTTTATTATCTATCTCTTTCCTAATGGTTCCTAACATTCTGTTAGTGTTTGTGTCTGCTGCTGCACATTAAGCAGATGTTTTCAGAGAACTATCCACAATGACTTTAAGATTATTGTTTTTGAATGGTAACAGCTTATTTAGACCCCATCATTTTGTATGAATAGATGGAATTATGTTTTCCAGTGTGCATTACTTTGCATTTCTTAACATTGAATTTAATCTGCCATTTTCTTGCCAAAGTCATAGAATCATAGAACTGGAGGGGACCTTAAGAGGTCATCCAGTCTCATCCCCTGCACTCATGTATTATTTAGACTATCCCTGAGAGCTGTTTGTCTAACCTACTCTTAAAAATCTCCAATGATGGAGATTCCACAACCTCTCTAGGCAATTCATTCCAGTGCTTAACTACCCTGATAGTTAGGAATTTTTTCCTAATGTTTAACCTAAACCGCCCTTGCTGCAATTTAAGCCCATTTCTTCTTGTCCTTTCCTCAGAGATTAAAAACAATAATTTTTCTCCCTCCTCCTTGTAACAACCTTTTATGGACTTGAAACCATGTCCTCTCTCAATCTTCTTTTCTCCAGACTAAACAAATCAATTTTTTTTCAATATTCCTTCACAGGTCATGTGTTCTAGACTTTTAATAATGTTTGTTGCTCTTTTCTGGACTTTCTCCAATTTGTCCACATCCTTCCTGAAATGTGGTGCCCAGAACTGGACACAATACTACAGTTGAGGGCAAATCAGCGTGGAATAGAGCAGAAGAATTACTTCTCGTCTTGCTTATAACACTCTTAATGATACATCCCAGAACGATGTTTGCTTTTTTTGCAACAGTGTTACACCATTAACTCATATTTAGCTTGTGATCCACTATGACCCTCAGATCTTTCTGCAGTACTCCTTCCTAGGCAGTCTTTTCCCATTTTATATGTGTGCAACTGATTGTTCCTTCCCAAGAGGAATACTTTGCATTTATTCTTATTAAATTTCATCCTATTTACTTCAGACCATTTTTCCAGTTTGTCCGGATCATTTAAAATTATAATCCTGTCCTCCAAAGCACTTGCAACCCCTCCCAGCGTGGTATCTTCTGCAAGCTTTATAAGTGTCCTCTCTATGACATTATCTAAAAAATTGATAAAGATATGGAAGAGAACCAGACCCAGAACTGATTCCTGTGGGACCCCACCCGAGATCCCATTCCAGCATAACTGTCAACCACTGATAATTACTTTCTGGGAATGGTTTTCCAACAGGTTATGCACCTATCTTATAGTAGCTTCATCTAGGTTGAATTTCCATAGTTTGTTTATAAGATAATAATGTGAGACAGTATCAAAAACCTTACTAAAGTCAAGATATACCACATCTACCTCTTCCCCCCATCCACAAAGCTTGTTACCCTGTCCAAGAAAGTTATCAGGTTGGTTCAACACTATTTTTTTCTCAGTAAATCCATGCTGTCTGTTACTTATTACCTTATTATATTCTAGATGTTTGCAGATTGATAGCTTAATTATTTGTTTCATTATCTATCTGGATTCTGAAGTTAAGTTGACTGGTCACCAAATTTTGTGAGTTCCCTTTGTAACTCTTCTCAGTCTGCTTTGGATTTAACAATCTTGAGTAACTTTGTATCATCTGCAAACTTTGCCACATAACTGCTTATCCCTTTTTCTGGATCATTTACGAGTAAGTTGAACAGCACTGATCCTAGTACAAATCTTTGGGGGATCCCTCTATTCACCTAATTCTACTGTGAAAAGTGAACTTTTATTCCTACCTTTCATTTCCTTTTAATCAGTTACTGATCCATGAGAGGACCCTCTTTCTTATACCATCTCTGCCTACATTGCTCAATTGCCTTTGGTGAGGGACCTTGTCAAAGGCTTTCTGAAAGTCCAAGTACACTATATTGACTGGATCACCCATGTCCACATATTTGTTGACACACTCAAAGAATTATAATAAATTGATCAGATATGATTGCCCTCTACAAAAGCCATGTTGACTCTTCTCCAATATATTGTGTTCATCTATGTTTCTGATAATTCTGAACTTTACTACAATTTCAACCAAATTGCCTGGTACTGAAGTAAGGCTCACTGGCCTTTAATTGCCAGGATCACCTCCGGAGCCTTTTAAAAAAATGGCATTACATTAACCATCCTCCTATATCTGGTACCGAGGCTGATTTATGCAATAGGATATATATCACAGTTAGTAGTTCTGCAATTTCATATTTGTGTTCCTTTAAAACTAGTGCTAGAATACTGTGTCAGGTTCTGGTCCCACAATTCAAGAAGGATGTTGATAAATTGAATAAGGCTCAGGGAAGACCCATAAGAATAATTAGAGGATTAGAAAACATGCCTTACAGAGATAGATTCAAAGAGCTCAATCTGTTTATCTTAACAAAGAGAAGCTTAAAGGTTGACTTGATTACAGTCTCTAAGTATCTACATGGGAAAAGTATTTAATAATAGGCTCTGCAATCTAGCAGAGAAAGGTATAACACAATTCAGTGGCTGAAAGTTGTAGATAGAAAAATTCAGTCTGGAAATAAGCTGTACATTTTTAAGAATGAAAGTAATTAACTATTGGAACAATTTACCAAGGGTCGTGGTGGATTCTCCTTCACTGACAATTTTTGAATCAAGACGATATTTTTAAAAAATCTGCGCTAGGAATGATTTTAAGGAAGTTCTATGGTCTGTGTTATACAAGAGTCACAATAGATCAGTGGTTCCCAAACTTGCTCCACCGCTTGTGCAGGGAAAGCCTCTGGCAGGCTGGGCCAGTTTATGTACCTGCCGCGTCCACAGGTTCGGCCAATTGCTGGCCGCGGTTCACTGCTCCGGGCCAATGGCAGCTGCTGGAAGCGGCTCGGACATGGCAAGTACACAAACCGACCCAGCCCACGAGGGTCTTTCCCTGCACAAACAACAGAACAAATTTGGGAACCACTGCACTAGATAATCACAATGTTCCTTTCTGGCCTTGGAATAGTGAGGAACTAAGACATGAAGTGATGTGCCTAGACAACATCCTGACATGGCAGAGCTAGGGCTGGCCAGAAAAAGAGAATTCCAAACATTTGATTTTGTTGTGATGTGCAATGAAAATGAGACCTTTTCTTGTTTTCACAAAACAAAATAAGAGAGAGACCCATTGACCCACTTGCTGCATAACAGCTGCAGCACTCATCTGGGATGTGGACAGTTTGGATATGTCTACACTGCGATAAAAAACCTGCAGCTGCCAGCCACAGCCATTCCGTGGGGCTTTCATCACTGTGAAGACATAGCCTTTGTGTTCCTGATCTGCCTGATTGAGAGGAGACACATGAAGCTGGTTCTCTCATATCCTAGTTAAGAGCTTTAAGCACTGGGCAATTCTGGGGTGGTTTGCTCTCTTATTCTGAGAAAGACATTGGCAGTGCAGAAACTGGGACCAAGCTCTCCATTCAGATCCCACCTCTTCCATTATGTGAAAAAAGATATAAATTAATAAAATAAGTTTGTCTCTGGGTACAATGAAATTAGTTATACCAGGCTGATTTAATTGTCAGTAAAATGTGGGGATTTTCATTCACTTTTATATGGTTAAATTCAATCCCTTAAAAACCTCAGGGATTTATGACAGCAGTCAACTTACTGTGCTGAGAAGTGTGGCTTTCACCCAGCTGATGTTGTGTTTGATTTCCAACTTCAGGAAACTGCTGGTCGCAAAAGGAATTATCATTGAAGCTTCTGTCTAATCTATCTGTCTACTACTAATGCTCCAATCACTGTAGTATCTGGATGCCAAATACTCAGCTAACAAAGAGCCCTTTCATTGTTCTCACTGAGACTGAATATCAATAAACCCAGTGCTCTTACTCGCTGCCTCCGAGTTGCGTGGCTGACTCCGGGTGTCTCAGGCAGCAAAGGGTTGGTGTGGTGGGCAGAAGATTTATCCATGTCTGTTCTCTGAGGACGGTTGGCAAGTCACTCCCTGAGGCCTTGTTCAGGCTCAGAAGCAGAGGCTCGAAGGCAAAAGTTAACTTCTCTGGGAGTTTCTAGTGTTTCATGAAACTCAAGTGAGACCAAAGACTGAGAGGCAGGAGGACTTCATGGATTGAGCTCATGGCTGGGAGCCAGGATCACCATGTGCAGAGGATCTGTGTGTTTCCTCGACACTGAAAGTGTCTCTATGTCTATTACATTGTGCTGTGTCTGTGTGTTCATTGCGAGTCCAATAATCTGTCAGTTCCTGGCTTCCCTGGTCATCATCATGCTGATGTGAGATGCTTAGTTCTGTGCTTCTGTCCCAGGCCTCACTCCTGCTGCTAGGATGGAGATGCTTGGGGAGCCATAAAGCAGCCTGTTATTAAAGCAGGATCAAGATCCTCAGCACTTCCCACCCTGCTCAGCTCTGTTTAATTGTGCTGAACTGTGCAACAGTCTGCTCCTGTCCTGGACAGGGTAGAGCCCTCTCTGAACCAAAGTCACCTGCCTCGCCCAGATCAGGGGATGAGGTTAGCCTTGAATACATGAAATAGCCAAACTCAGTTTAGTGACTTGCAGGTTTGCATGGCAGGGCCAATGAGACCAGACTCTGATCCTGGAATCCTTCTCAAGTGGTTCAAACTTTATTAAATCTTCAGTCTTGGGATTTTCAAAGCTGCCTTGGAGAGTCCAGCACCCACGTCTTACTGATTGTAATAGGAACTGAGCATCCAAATCCCTCCAGCAGTCCTGAAGTTTTCACCAATAATTTCTAAAATGATGGATCTTGGTCCAAAGCACCTAGCGGTCTCTTGGTGAGGTTTAAGGAGTTGGTTCTGAATAAAGCTGGCTAAAATTTTGCAGACAAAACTTCCCTTTTCCAAAAAAACACATTCAGGTTGTTAAAAAATGTTGCTAATTTGTGTCAATTTTGCTGAATTTTATTGGCTGGGAAAAAATGACATTTTCTAAACAAAATATTTTGATTTGTTTATTTGAAATGATTTTTAGTTTAGAATTTTGCTTCAATTTTATTTTCTTTGTTAAATTGCATTTTGGGTGAAGCAAAATCTTCTGTTTGACATAAAAATAAAAAAAAAGTCCTATCTTTCGGTTCGGTTCGAACTGAGATATTTCTTATTCACACTGCTGTAGGTATGACCTATAAAGCCGACATAGCCTGAGCCTGGCCCATCTGAGGGACAGACTCTGACCCGTGCCTCACTGAGACACAGCTGTGGTCAGCCTGGGCTCCCGAGCTGCATCCGCCACTCTATAAAGACAAGGGGTGTCAAACTCAGGTATAATCACACAGCTCCTCCTGCTCACTCACATCATTTAGGTGTATTGTTTACAGTTGGAGAGAAGATCCTTCCCTTCTCTGAAACTATCCCCACCCTCTCCTGAGTATCCTTATTTGATGGCCACCATCTTGGTTGACATACCAAGGACTGAAACAGGAAACCTCCAGATGTAAACACATGAGCTGCTCCAGCTTAAGCTAAAGGGACAACGCTCTTTAGTACTCTCTGTACTAGGTTCATATCCTCCATGGATGGAGCACAGAGGGGGAAGCTCTACACACACTGGCAAGTGGGTTTCACTCGCAATGAAGTTTTGTCTGTCTGTGGCTCCTTTCAGTCATTGCAGTGGTGGGAACTGCGGAGCCACAGAATTGTCAATGGGGAAGAGGTTAGAAATTGAGATTCTCTTGCATGGGGACAGGTTATGGACCTAGAACCCAGGACTCCATTATCCCTCTCTTGAACTATGAGGAAGATGGGACTTTGAGCCACAACTGAATCTTGACTCCAACATCCCAGTTTGGGCCCCACTCCTATGAGGCCCATGATGTACACCGACATGGGCTCCAGCTCAGTAGCCTCACTGTATCAGGCCCTGCTGGCTGCCTTGTTCTATTCTGTGAATAGTGTGTGTGTGTGTGTGTGTGTGTGTGTGTGTGTGTAACAGTTATGAATCAGTATTCCAAAATGTGACTTATGTGCTAAGTTTGTTCCAGACAGTTCCAACATCCTCACCAACAGGCAAGGATTGAAACAGGAAACCTCCAGATGTAAACACATGAGCTGCTCCAGCTTAAGCTAAAGGGACAACGCCCTTTGGTACTCCCTGTACCAGGTTCATATCCTCCAGGGATGGAGCACAGAGGAGGATTCTGTCTCCAAAAGACAGAGAAGGAGAGTAGGAAGGAGTCCAGGGACATATCTGCTCTGTGTGGGAGCAAGCACATTATAGCTGCAGGCCTCAGAGTCCCTGGGCTGGAACCCAGAGTAGTGGGCAAGGCTGAGTTCTCCAACCAACTGCTGGTAAAGTGGCACAGGACCTGGCCTTGGAGCAGAAGACTGTCTGGAGCGATACGGGGACAATTGATCCATTGGAACATTGATACCCTGGAAGAGAAGGACTGTGCGGTGCCCTGGCCGGAGGGCTGAGTCACAGAGAGAATCCTGCGGAGTGAGGGAGGACATGCTGCAAGCAACTGTCAGAAACGGGTGTCAGACTTGAGTGGAGCTAATCCAAGACATAGCCACAAAGAGATGCCCAGTGGTGAGTAATCCCCTTGACAGATGGGTTTCCCTCTTGTGTTACAAGAGAAGAAGTGACCCCACCAAACTCACAATCTCTCAGAAAGCCAAGAAGCTCCTGGGTCTCAATTTCTCTCCATGACTCTGTTCCCCTCTCCCAGGGAAAAATGGGAGTTTTTCCCTGCAGTTTTCCCTGCATGTTCCCAATTACCACATTGTTCATGGTGTCTTTCAGATAGGATCCAGCTGTGAAATCTTCCTTTTGTCTCAGTCGACTTTTTCCCAGTTGACCAGTGCATTTGGCCAGGCCATGTATGCCCCCCAACTTGAATGTTCCATTGTTTGGCTGCTTGGACCCATTCATCTTTAATGCCTTGCAATCACTGGTTTTGTGATTGTGTAGCCTGTGGGTGAGGATGTTGGAATTGTCTGGAACAAACTTAGCACATAAGTCACATTTTGGAATACTGATTCATAACTATTACACACACACACACACACACACACACGCACGCACACACACACACACACACACACACACACACACACACACCCCAACATTCATGACAGCTGGAATATGGGAGATTTTCTGTGGAAAACTTCAATTTTGTCTAGAAACTAAAAACAATAAAGTTTGGTTTTTTTTTTGGTTCTGGACAAGCAAAAAACAAAGATATTCATCTGAAAACCAAATATTTTTTGATAAAACCTGCTGAAAACAAAACATTTTTATTGAAAAAAAACTGGTTTTTTTTAATTTTCAGTCAAAAATATCGTTGTGTGTGTTTACAACAGACCTGCTGGCTGATTTACACATTTCTATGAAAGATCTTAAGTCAGGGGGCAGATCTGACTAATTGTTTTCTGCTGGGAACCGGATTATCAGAATCTGCACCTCTGTTGCAAAGGACTGAAAGGAGGACTCAGCAATGGACATATTTTATTTTGTTTTATCTTTTGAACAAGGTTGAGATGAACCAGACTTATTCATTAGACTGTGTATCTTGGATTAGGAGAATACGACCTGTTGGAGAACTGGAACCCTTAGGGCTTGGCTACACTTGCAAACTACAGTGCATTAAAGCAACCCCTGGCGCTCTAACTCACTATGTGTCCACACTGGCAAGGCACGTAGAGTGCCTGGGCTCTGCAGCTGGAGCGCTTCTGGTAATCCATCTTCACAAGAAGCATAAAACTTGCTGCGCCCCAGCTGAAATGCCCCAGCATCAGTGTGAATGAGGTGTTGCATTACTACACTGTGATTGGCCTCCAGAGACATCCCATAATCCCCTAAGGTTAAGTGGCCATTCTTCTCATTGTTTTGTTATCGGCTGCAGGAATGCGGACATCCCCTTTCAAAGTTTCGTTTCTGACAGCCGGCTGCTTATCTGCTCCAGACAAGACATGCTCTCAGGACCCCAAAATACCTACACACAACACACTCCCTGTCACACTCTGCCTCACGCTACCCTTTACCCCAGGGAATCATTTATGTCCTTGGTCCTCAGGCTGTAATAGCTTCCTACTCTCCTTCTCTGTCTTTTGGAGACAACTTGTCAAGGTTCCTTCCCCACTCTGAACTTTAGGGTACAGATGTGGGGACCTGCATGGACTCTTCTAAGCTTAATTACCAGCTTAGATCTGGTATCGCTTCCACCAGCCCCAAGCACTACTTTTCTTCCCTTGGTAGTCTTGAGAGACTTCACCAATTTCCTGGTGAACATAGATCCAAACCCTTGGATCTTAAAACAAGGAGAAATTGACCCTTCCCCCTCCTTTCTCCCAGCAACTCCTGGTGGACCCAGATCCAACCCCCTTGGATCTAAAAAAAAGGAAAAAATCAATCAGGTATTAAGAAAAGACTTTTAATTAAAGAAAAAAAAGTAAAAGAAAATCCTCTGGTTGAGATTAGCATACCAGCTACTCTCACAGACAACAGATTCAAAACACAGAGGTTGTTCCCCTGGGCAAAAATCTTAATACACAAAAGAATACCCAAATTTGATAATTCCCTTAATGATACCAAGACAAGTCACAAAGAAAATAAACATAAACCTATTCATCCCTTTCTAAAACTTACTACTCTGATAAGAGGCTGGTTCCTTGATCTTTTCAACTCCGGCTGAAACTGAAACTCTAAACAAAGAAAAATTTCCTTCCTTCCTTTTGAAACATCTTGTTCTCCCATTGGTTCCTCTGGTCATGTGTCATCTAGGCTACGTGAACTTCTTAACCCTTTACAGGTAAAAGAGGCATTAACCCTTAACTATGTATTTATGACACAGCCTCTGGGTTCCCCATGTCAAACTCCCTCCTCCCAGGTGATCTGAGGGAAGGGATCGGAAGAATCCCCCGTCGACCAGAAGGCATTGATGCATTGTCCTAAGGATAGGGTTCCCTGACCACCACTCCCAAGAGGAGGAGAAAGGTGGTGATGGTTGAGGACTCCTTCCTAAGGGGAAGAGAGTCATCCATCTGCCGTCTGGACCGGGAATTCCGAGAAGCGTGTTGCTTGCCTGGAGCTAGAATTCAGGATGTGACTGAGAGTCTTCCAAGACTCGTCAAACCCTTGGTCTGTTACTACTTCCTACTTATCCACCAATGATACTGCCAAGAATGACTTTGAGAGAATCACTGCAGACTATGTGGCTTTGGGAAGAAGGATAAATTGTTTGGAGTGATGTTCTCATCCATCCTCCTTGTTGAAAGAAAAGGCCCAGGCATGAACCATCGACTCAAAGAAGTAAATGCATAAGGAGAGCTTTAAACTAGATCCTATTGGGGATGGTGACGAAAATCCGGTCAATGTGCATCTAGGCTCAAGTAATGATCACAAGCGGAAGGGGCTAATTTCTGTAGAAGGGACTAGAAATCACAACTGCATTAAAAAGCCCAGAGGAAAAGCAACAGGGCAGTCTGCAAAATCCACAAGGTGCCTTACAATCTGATCTTGGGAGATTCCTTCTCCACCTGAAATCAAGTGATCAATAGTGCTTGGAGAATGAAAGCCAGACCCACCAGCCAGGCAGCTAGAAAAAAGGATTCTCTGGCCCACTTCAGAGCACTGACCCACCCCATTCAGTGCCCCAGCTTCAGCTGAGGCCAATATCTGATGCTTCAAATGAAGGGGAGAGGAGAAACAGAATCCATCAGACCAACTGTGCATTGGGGAAAAAAGTCCTACCTGACACCTGCAGGCAACCAGCTCAAGTCCTTTGATTGGGTGTGTGTAGATTGTTTGTTGCTTTGAAATCTATTTTTAAATGTTTGTTCCAATTGCTAAAAAAATAGACTTTGTTTTAAGGTGGGTGTTGGTTATGTCACTGGTGCCTGAAGCCCAGCTGGAGCTGCAGGGTGATACATGGTTGGTATGTGGGATATATGCGGGATAGAGTAACTAGATCCTGGTCTGAGAGTGGAAGGAGTATGAGATTCTTCCCTGAATCAGATGAGGGCATGAGGCTCAACACCTGATGTGGGTGCTTTCAGAGAGACCAGAGAGTAGGCAGAGGTGTCTCTAGCTCATAATCAGCTCTACCCTTGGCATGGCCATATGACAGTGTCACCTATCAGGAAACTACTTCAGGTCCTAACAACAAGGATCCCGTAGAACAATTTCAAGTCATGAAAAATGAGATGCGGCCTAATACCCCTTGACTTCAAATGAAGGGGTTTGGGTGCCTGAGCGATTACTCTAGGCACAGTTCAGCTAGGAAATATCTGAAAAGAAAAGGCCCTTCTCATGATGTGGGCTTAGGAGGTGGAAGGTTTGGTGCCCCAGATTTCTCTCCTCAGTACTGCTTACAACAGGACAATGCACAGAGTGAAGCACTGAGAAAGAAGTGAATGGGGAAAAATTCATCCAATGGGTCTGCTGCAGACCCAGGAATTAAACATAGAACTCACAACGCACATGGTCTAGTCAGCATGTCTTCTAATAAATCAGAGAAGCCCAAGTGATTGCAATGGACACAGGGTCTTTTCAAAGCATGTTAATATTACAGCTTTTTGAAAACTTTTCAGTGAAACTGTGTTCAGTTGGAAACTACAAGTTCAATGAAATAAATACTATTCCTGGGAACATATTGATTTTTTAAGAGAAATTAGCAAAACAATTTGTTTCAATTTGGTCAAAATGTTTCATTTTAAATTTATCATTTGACTTTTAGGTTATGTTATAATTTATGTATATTGCATATATCATACTATAAAGTATAACATAATGTTCTTATGTTCTTATGACTTTTGCCAGGGCATTTGGGACTCCACAATCTGAGCCCAATAAATGTACCCCTGGGAAGGAGCTGAGTCCTTAATAATATGAACACAGGGAAAAGGGGGCCTACCAGAAACTTTCCACCCTATCATCTGCAGTCTGAGGAACAAAGAGGTGAAGCGGACCTTCAGGAAAGTTGTGCTGCAGAATTTAGGCATGATCTAGGCTGTCATTTTCAGAGCAACCTATGGAAGTTTGGTACCCAACTCCCATGGGCAGATCAGTGCCTAACTTCTTTAGGCCATTTTGAATAACTTAGCCCAAATCTCAACAGAATTATGATTGCCTTCAAACTTTAACTGGATTGTCAGATGAAACAAGAAATGACATTTTAAAAAAATTGTTGAATAGAAAAAAAAAGAATTGAAACAAAATAAAACATTTTGTTTTATTTTCATGCTTCTGTTCCCCCCCCCCATTCAAATGATTTGAATTTCAGGAATTTTGGCAAAAGCAAGGAGAAGGAGGACTAAATTTACAAAATGGCTAAAGACGGCACCACGTCCCTTGAAAGTTTAGCTCATTGGTTAGGACTCTCACATATTAGAAATGTGCCCTAAGAACAGGGCTAAGGCTTATAAGGGAGGCAACATCACTATGAACACCTGCTCCTCCTCCACCTTTTTATGACTCCTTTGGCCTTTGTCAAAATGCCTGAAAGTTTAAATAAATTTTCTTGGGATGAAACAAAATTTTGACACTACTAGATGTTTTTCAAAATCCTATGAGGTGCCTAAATAGGTTTAAAAATTTGGCCCTGGGCACCTAAATAGATTTAAAAAACTGGCCCTAAATGATTTAAGAGTCCCCACCAACTTAAATGGGACCTAGACTCCTACCTCACTTACACACTTTGGAAACTTTTCACCCTAAATCCCATAGAATTCACCTAGGCCCTTATTCTAGTGACCTCCTTCTATGATTGGCAGATAGCTGTAAAAAGCAAATGCAGCCCTAAGGAACAACTCCTCGTGTCCCCCCATTTTGGTGTTAGGTGCGAAATTATAAATGAAAGGGTCATCGATTTTACATACATTCACACATAGATCTGAAAGCACTTTTCAAAGCAGGTAAATCTTACAGCTTTTTGGAAACTTTTCAGTGAAACTGTGTACAGTTGGAAACTGCAAGTTCAATGAAATAAACACTTTTCCTGGGAACATATTGATTTTTAAGAGAAATTAGCAAAACAATTTGTTTCAATTTGGTCAAAATCTTTCATTTTAAATTTATCATTTGACATTTATGTTATATTATAATTTATGCATATTGCATATATCATACTATAAAGTATAACATAATGTAATATAATGATCAAGGCAACAAGAGACATTTGAATCTTATAAAAAACATTTTGTTTCAATAAGGTAGTTCTGATGATTCCAAAATGAAATATTTTAGAAAAAAAATCAGTACATTTTAAGGTTTGGTTCTTATTAGGGATAAAAGGCCGTTTCTGGAGTTTGCATGGATTGGAAATTCTATTTCCCAACAAATTTCAGCTGGTGTCATTGTCTGCATTTCAAGATGGAGAAACTGAGGCACGGGAAGGGGATGTGGCTTGTTCAAGGTCCAACAATTAACAAGTGTATTGATGGCACTAGAACCCAGTCGAAATGTCACTTAAAAATGAACTGTTTTCATTTTGAGTTGACATTTTGAAATGAAATATTTCATTTTGAAACATTGGAACTAGAACGGATTGAAAATTTTCTAACAAAACAGTTCCATAGGAACATGTTGATTCCATTAAAACTTTTAAAAGAAACAAGGCAGGCTGGCTGGCTGTCTTTTCTATTTTTTCTCTATGAAATTTCAGAATTTTGTTCTGGAAGATGTTCTGAAATATTTATTTATTTTTTGTTCTGATTCTGAGTAATAATAATAATAATGAGGAAACTTTGGAAAATGCCATGGAAATGGAATTCTGGGTTTTGACTAACATTGGTTTTGATCAGAATGAAATGTTTTGCCATTTCTGAGTTCTCCAGCAGCCCACCTGGAAGGCTCTTGCTAATTTCACTTTCTGGCTACAGGGTAAAAGTGAACATCAGCAAGGGCCTTCCAGGCAGGCAGGCTGGCAGGGAACCATCATTGCAATGTTCCTGATGGAAAATCAATGGTATTTTCCAATTTTGAAATTTTTGAGGGTATTGGAGGCTGCGCCAGTAAGGGCTGATCTTCCCACATGGAGAAGAGGCACATTCAGGAGCTCTTGTTGTTGTTATGCTCAACCAGCTGGCACTGGACACAGAGCTCTTGCAGGCTCCTTTAGCACAGAGGGATCACTGAACACCTCAATATTCTTATGGAAAAGTTTGATTTTGTGAAGGGAATTTTACATTAGAAAATCATTCCAGTGGAGGATTCCCAACCAGCTCTACCCAGATCTCATGGAGAGCTGATGTACTCCAGTGGGAAGAAGATTGGGGTATTGCTGGGGTATAGCATCTGGGCTTACTTGAACTGAGAGACGAAACATTTCCCTTATCAGGAATGTATCCACATGACAGAAAAGAACAGATGGGCCCCAGCCAAGACTCTAATCCAGCTGGGATTCCAAATTCCTCAACTTTCAAGAGAGGAGCTTCTGGATCTGGGGTCCTGGATCTGCCCTATCACTTAAAAACCCACGCACTGCTGGCGGTCTATGTCTCCCCCATTTGCTGGTTGCATCAACTCTTTCTGATGGAGATCCGGTAAAGAATGTGTTTTTCTGGAGACGGAACTTCCCTTTGCACTGTCAGATGGCATCACAGGTCGAGCTGTCTGACTGGTCTCCGAAGCTCTCTCTCTCTTCCCCAGAATTGAGATAATGTAGTGACAGCTTCAGATGAGTGGAAAATAATGAAATCACTTGGGAGTTAGGCACATCTGTGGAATCCAGTGGGAACCTAGCTAAATATTTAGGTGTCTAAATACCTAAAACTTTAGACAGTTTTCCACATTTGACTCCTCATCTTCCTTCATTCCCAGTGGATGTTTATCAGGAACATGTCCTTCTTTTCCTCATCAGGACACTTTTTCAGGCACAATCTCTTCCCATTCATGTCCCCGTGTTTAAATTCTGCAGAGTATGCAAAGGCTGTAACGTCAGCCCAGGGATTCAGGTGTCTATAGGAAGTACAGCATGCAGGGCATGTGGAGATTTCCCCGGGCACAGCACCCATTGGGAGCACAGAGCTGTGATTATCCTCAGTGGGCATTGCAAAGGATTCAGTAGAAAAACACTTGAGATTGGGCCAAATTCATCTTGCGTGAGAGTCCACTGCATCCAGGGGTTACAACAGGATGGATTTGGCTCTTGTGAGCTTATGTGGCTACTATGTATGCGCTAGTGTAGGTACACTCAGCTGGCGGAACAAGACATATTTATGGCTGCAGACTATCCCCTTATAAACTGCTGTGTATCCTGCTTTTGAGGACAAAGGGCTTTCTTCTATGCCCCCGCCCCTGCCTCTTCTGTCTTCCTTCTTCATCAAACAGCCACATTAGCTGCCCAAGAGCTGTAATTACCAAAAGGAATCAGGAGTGCACAACTCCCACTGAAACACTGTGGGAATTGGGTGCCTAAATCCCTTAGGAACCTTTGAAAACCTCAACACTATTTTTGAACAAATTATTTTTCAAAAGAACATGTAGAAGCAGAGATTGTGGCTAGATACACTTCTTCCACCTCCTCCTGCTCCTTGCCAATATGTGCCAGTCCTGCCCTGCAGGAACCCCTTTTGTTTCGGGTGCCTAGGAGAAACCTTCTCTCCAACGTCCATGGCTCCTGTCTGATCATCAGCAAGAGAAGAAACTAGTGAATTTTGTTTGCACCATCCCCAATCTCCTCTGGACGCATGGATGAGGGAGAGGACTAAAGCCTTCTCATGGTTATTCTGGCTAAGGGCAGAAAATGGAGCACCAAACCTTCTGGTCAACGACTCCCTGTGCTGCTGTCACGAGTAAAACTGTTTGAATTTTTTTTGTCAAATCTGTTTTTTGATGGAAAATTCTGTTTTCAACCACATGGATATTTTTGTAAAAAATGCCTGCTATCTCTGGAAAACCAACACCCCAACCCGCAACACTTTTTGTCTGAAAATTTGAAACTTTCAGGTGAAAAGTGAATCTGTCTACTTGGAAATGCCACCTCAGTGTCCATGAAAGACGTAGTTTGCTTACCTTGTGATCATATTCTTCTTTATGAGCTGGACTCTCTAGCCAGACTACATACTCTCATGATGCATTTCAGCTGTGGGACTCCCATGATGCACCAGAGTGGCTTAGGAAGAAGTAGGAATCCTGTGGTGCAGATATCATCCAGCCATGGAACCTGTCCCACAGATAACGGGAGTTTGAGGCACACAAACTGCAACTCCTATGAGACATAGCAGTGGTATTTCCGAATAGAAATTTACATATTCAGTTGAAAGTTGTGGGGAAGGGTTGTTTGTCATGTAGTCTGTCATAAACAGATAGTTAAGGGTTAATAGAACAGTCAATTCACTCTCTAACGTCTCTTTTGCCTGTAAGGGTTAACAGTTCAGTGAGCCTGGCTGCTCACCTGAACCAGAGGACCAATCAGGGGACCAAAGGATACTTTCAAAATCTTGAGGGAGGAAGTTTGGTGTGGGTGCTGTTAGCTTTTGATTGTTGTTCTCTCTGGGTTCTGAGAGTGACCAGACTTGCAACCAGGTTTCTCTCCAATCTCTCTGATACAGTCTCTGATACTATGTCCAGAATAGTAAGTACTAGGTAGAATAGGCAAATTGTGCTTATGTTTGTTTTCTTTATTTGCAATGTGTATTTGGCTGGAAGGAGTTCAAATTGGTATTTTGCTGAAAGGATTTTTAATTTGTACTTGTATACTTAGGCTGGGAGGGTATTCCCAGTGTCTATAGCTAAAAGACTCTGTAACATATTCCATCTTAAATTTACAAAGATAATTTTTACTGTTTTTCTTTCTTTAATTAAAAGTTTTTCTTGTTTAAGAACCTGATTGTTTTTTTTTATTCTGGTGAGACCCCAGGAGACTGGTCTGGATCCACCAGGGAATTGGTGGGGAGAAAGGAGGGAAGGAGGAGAGAAAGGTTATTTTCTCTCTGTGTTAGGATTACTTTCCTCTCAGGGAGAGTCTGGGAGGGGGAAGAGAGAAGGAGGGGGGAAGGTAGATTTTCCTCTCTGTTTTAAGATTCCAGGAGTTTGAATCACAGTGATCTTCCAGGGTAACCCAGAGAGGGGAAGCCTGGGAGAGGCAACAGTGAGGGAAAGGGTTTACTTTCCTTGTGTTAAGATCCGGAGGGACTGGGTCTTGGAGGTCACCGGGCAAGGTTTTGAGGGGACCAGAGTGTACCAGGCACTGGAATTCCTGGTTGGTGGCAGTGCTACAAGTACTAAGCTGGTAACTGAGCTTAGAGGAATTCATGCTGGTACCCCATCTTTTGGACGCTAAGGTTCAGAGTGGGGAATTATACCATGACATAGTCAAAAAAGAAATAAAAGCCTTAGTCAAAAGAGTCTCATTGGTGAATGGATACACTGGGGAGATCTGTAGACTAGAACTTACCTCCCTTGTGGGGGGTGAGGAGGAGCTGGAGCAGGGGTATAAATAAGGCGAGCTGCAGGCCTCAACCAGGTTGTCCCCATTGGCCCCTTTTCCCTCCTCAGACCTTTCTCCTGAGGTGTGAAGAGGTCAGCGGCCCACTGCTTGTAACGTCTTAGTGAAAATGTTGTTAGTGTAAAAGCCTGGGGTTTACACCTTGTTGTAAAACAGAAACTTCTGTGAGAAATTCTGGTATTTTGATGTATTTTTCATGTTAGATGGGGTGAAAATAGAAACATCAAAAATTTTCACTGAATAAAAAGTTCTTAAAACTTTAATTGGGAAATGTCAAAACCAAAAATTCTAATTTATTATTATTATTATTATTAATAATAATAATAATAACAACAAAATAAAATGTGTTGATGTTCCAGTGAAAATTCTTTTATTTAGAAATGTCAGCTGAAAATGAAAAATATCATTATGAATTAGACTAACTTCTGTTGGTGGAAGAGACAAACTTTCGAGCTACACAGTTCTTCTTCAGACAGTCTGGAAACTTGTGTCTTCCACCAATAGAAGTTGATCCAATAAAAGATATTACCTCACCCATCTTGTCTCTTTCATATCCTGGGACCAACACGGCTACAAAACAGAAACGAAAATAGCGAAAAGTTGGTTTGACTTAATATTAAAATGACATTTTAAGTAAAAATGATCATTCAAATTACTTCATTTTTTTTAAATTTCGGAATTAGCATTTGAAATAAAAAAAAGAACTTTTTATAAAAAATTGGAAAAAACATTTTGAAATAAAAAAGTTCATTTTAAGTGGATATTTCAAACTAGAAAATGGAAAAATTGCAATTAGCTCTTCCTGGGATTTTCAAAGGGACCCAAAGATAATTATATTCCCATATTCTATTAAAAACTCATTGGGATTTGAGCAACTAAGAGTAAAACTTTCAGAAGTGCCTGAATCTTGTTTCAAAATGGGACTTTGGCTCCTGAGGATGCTTTAGACTATATTTCTTTCAGATTTTAAAAAATCTCAGTCAAAATCAGAAAATGCAAAACGTCAGGTTCTGATTCTAACATGAACATAGGCTGGTCCTCAAACAAAGTCAGTCAGACAGAGCTATTATATAAGGTTCAACATGGGACTACTTTATTCCAGGTGGACTCTAAGACTTCAGTGTGAGGAGTTCATTTCTCTTGAGAAAAAATATCCTGCCTATCATTTTCCATAGAGACCCTTTTATCTCTTTGTTTCTTAGACTGTAAATGATTGGATTCATTAGTGGTGGCACCACACAATACAACACAGCAGCCATCAAGTCCAGAGATGTTGAAGACATTGACCTGGGCCTCATGTACGTAAATGATGCTGTACTGATAAATAAACAAAAAACAGCCAGGTGAGGGATACAGGTGGAGAAGGCTTTGTACCTGCCCTGCTCAGAGGGGATTCTCATCACCGTGGAGAAGATGTGAATGTAGGACACAACTATCAATACAAAGCAGAACACATCTACAAGGGACACAAGGACAATCACGGCAATTACATTAGCATGTGTATCAGAGCAAGAGATTTTTAGCAACTGTGGGATATCACAGAAAAACTGAGCGATAACATTGGACCCACAGAAATGTAACCTAAAGGTATTAGTTGTGTGTAATACAGAGCACATCATGCTGCTGATCCATGAACCAACTGCCATCTGGGCACATGCACCTCTGTTCATAGTCACCTTATAATGTAGAGGTCGGCAGATTTCAATGTAGCGATCATACGCCATCACCGTGAGAAAGGCCAGCTCTGCTCCTGCAAAAGTTATAACCAGAAAGACTTGGATGACACATCCAGAGAAAGAGATGAGTCTGTTGTTGGTTAGGGAGTCAGCCATGGACTTGGGAACCGTGACTGAGATGTAGCAGAGGTCTAGGAAGGATAAATTGCCCAGGAAAAAGTACATGGGGGTGTGAAGGTGCTGGTCAAGGGCTATGACGGTGATGATGAGAAGATTCCCCACCAGGGCTGCCAGGTAAATCACTAGAAACACCAGGAAATGTAAAATCTGCTCTTCCTGCATGTCAGAGA
The DNA here is from genome assembly GCF_025201925.1 of Gopherus flavomarginatus. Classification (NCBI taxonomy): domain Eukaryota; kingdom Metazoa; phylum Chordata; order Testudines; family Testudinidae; genus Gopherus; species Gopherus flavomarginatus. The sequence goes on along the minus strand of NW_026114828.1, from coordinate 4,235 downwards.
ATCCCAGGAGGAGGAACTCAGTCACGATGGTTTGGTTGGACATTTCTTCTGTAGATGTACACTGCAGAGGGAAGACCAATGGGCAGTGGTTATGGAAGGAGAAACAGAAGATAGATGGACATTGGTTTTATTTATTACTCAGCAGGACACATGTGGCAGCTCAGGAAATTAACAAGATCCTTCCCTTTCTTCACCATCACCATGTAATTACAACGTTTATAATGCAGATTCATAGGGCTCTACTTTATTGGCAGCTTCTTATTCAACAGACTTACTGCTTGTGTTTATTTTAATCTACCTCTGGTTATTTTACTGACTAAGAAGCTGGGAGTAGATGACAGGGGATGGATCATCTGATGATTGCCTGTTCTGTTCATTTCCTTTGAAGCACCTAACATGGGGCACAGTCAGAAGACAGGAGATTGAGCTTGATGGACCATTGATCTGACCCAGTATGACCGTTCTTACGTTCTTAAGGCCTTGACTCACAAAGGGTCTTAGGCCCCTAAGTGCCATTTTAGGGAGTTCAGTCCAGTACTTGTGCCCCACCGGAAATCACAAAACTCCCACTCATCTGCTCCATTACCCCATAGATGGCTACAGTCCATCAGGGCCAGATTGTTAAATATATTTAAGCACCGGGTGGGATTTTCAAAATTCTCTAGGTGTGTAAAATTCATTGATTTCAGTGGGTGTTAGGCTATCAGATGCATTTTAAAATTCCACTAGGCACCGAAATACCTTTAAACACCTAGGCCTAGGTGCCTAACTTTCCACTGGTAAAAGTCCTCTGGGCATCTAAAAACCTGCTGGTGAGCAGGCTGACGGTTTGCCTCGGTCTAGGCATCCAGGTTTATGCCTCATACCCAATAGGACCTCAAACTAGGTGTTTCTCTTCCCATTTCACCTGCGAAGCCCAATCCAGTAGATCAGGACATGCCTGAACCCCCCAGCAGGTAGACAGGGTTCCCCACATGGTGTTTAGCACAGTGGTTAAAGATCTCACTCAGGATGTAGGAAGCCTGCATTTGATACTCCCTTCTCCACACTCTAGAAAAGGAAGTTGAGATTCTAGTCAAGTGAAAGAGGGCCCTAGTCACTGGGTTATGGGGTATTCCAGGGAGGGTGCCTTCAATCTGTTGTACTGAAGCTGTTCCACAGGGTATAAAAAATTGAAAGTGAATTGGGCCAACTATACAGAGGGCAAGAATCACTGTATAGGCTGGTGGTCACGGCTCTCACCAGTTCCGAGCTGGGCTAACTCAGGTGAATTTAAACAAAGGTGAGATATGATAAGATCTGGCTCACTTGGTAAACTTGGTGCAAGCAATTAATATGTGCTTTAATATGGCTAAATGTAAAAAAAAAAATACATCTAGGAACAAAGAGCAAAAGCCATGATTATAGGATGGAAAAATCTGTCCTAGGAAGCAGTGACTCTAAAAAAATGTCAGGGTTGTGATGAATAAATCAGTTGAACATGAGCTCCCAGTGTGATGCTGTGGCCAAGAGAGCTAATGCGATCGTGAGATGAATAAACAGGTAAATCTTGAGTAGGAGCAGAGAGGTTATTTTACCTGTGTATTTGAACATAAGAACATAAGAATGCACATACTGTGTCAGAGCAATAGTCCATCTAGCTCAGTATCCTGTCAGTGGTCGGTGCCAGATGCTTCAGAGGGAATGAACAGAACAGGGCAGAGTCAGAGGCTTAGGGACACCCAGAGTATGGGGTTGCATCATGACCATCTTGACTAATAGCTATTGGTGGATCTATCCTCTCTGAATTTAGCTCGTTCTTTTTTTAACTCAATTATACTTCTGACCTTCAGACAGGGCCGGCGCTAGCATTTAGGCAGCCTAGGCAATCGCCTAGGGCATCAGGATTATTGAGGGGGTGGCATTTTGCCGGGGGGGCAGCAGGTGGCTCCGGTTGACCTGCCACAGGCATGCCTGCGGAGGGTCCGTTCGTCCGTGGCTCCGGTGGAGCCGCCACAGTCATGCCTGCGGACGGTCGGCTGCTTGTGTGGCTCCAGTGGACCTCCCGCAGGCATGCCTGCGGCAGCTGCACCAGAGCCATGGACCAACGGACCCTCCGCAGGAATGCCTGCGGCAGCTCCACTGGAGCCATGGGATCAGCGCAGGGGGCGGCAAAATGGCCGTGCGCCTAGGGCGTGAGAAACCCTGGCGCCAGTCCTGCCTTCAGAACATCCCCATCAACAAGTTCCACAAGGTTTGTGTTGTGTGAAGAAGCACTTCCTTTCGTTTGAAACCTGCTACCTCTTAATTTCATTTGGTGAACCCTGGTTCTTGTGTTCTGTGAAGGGGTGAATAATACTTCCCTGTTCACTTTTCCACACCATTCATGATTTTGTAGACCTCTACCATACTCCCTCCCCCATTCATCTCTTTTCAAAGCTCAACAGGTCTAGTCTTTTGAATCTCTCTTCATATGGAAACTGTTCCACACTCCTAATAATTTTTGTTGCCCTTCTCTGTACTTTTACCCATTCTAACATATCTTTTTTGAGATAGGGTGACCAGAACTGGGCACAGTGTTCAAGTTGTGGGTGTATTGTGGATTTATATAAAGGCATTAAGATATTTTCTATTTTATTATCTATCCCTTTCCTAATGGTTCCTAACATTCTGTTAGCTTTTTTGTCTGCTGCTGCACACTGAGCAGATGTTTTCAGAGAACTATCCACAATGACTTGAAGATTTTTTTTTTGAATGGTAGCAGCTAATTTAGACCTCATTATTTTGTATGTATCGTTGGGATTATGTTTTCCAGTGTACATTATTTTGCATTTGTTAACATTGAATTTAATCTGCCATTTTCTTGCCAAAGTCATAGAATCATAGAATCATAGGACTGGAGGGGACCTTGAGATCTCATCCAGTCCCATCCCCTGCATTCATGGCAGGACTAAGTATTATTTAGGCCATCCCTGACAGGTGTTTGTTTAACCTGCTCTTAAAATATCCAAAGATGGAGATTTCACAACCAATCTATGCAATTTTTTTCCAGTACTTAACTACCCTGACAGTTAGGAAGTTTTTTCCTAATGTCCAACCTAAACCGCCCTTGCTGCAACTTAAGCCCATTGCGTCTTGTCCTGTCCTGAGAGATTAAGAAGAACAATTTTTCTCCCTCCTCCTTGTAACAACCTTTTATGGACTTGAAAATTGTTTTCATGTCCCCTCTCAGTCTTCTCTTCTCCAGACTGAACAAACACAATTTTTTCAATCTTCCTTCATAGGTCATGTTTTCTAGACCTTTAATAATATTTGTTGCTATTTTCTGGACTTTCTCCAATTTGTCGACATCCTTCCTGAAATGTGGGGCCCTGAATGGGACACAATACTCCAATTGAGGCCTAATCAGCACTGAGTAGAGCAGAAGAATTACTTCTCGTGTCTTGCTTACAACACTTCTGCTAACACATCCCAGAATGATGTTTGCTTTTTTTGCAACAATGTTACACTGTTGACTCATATTTAGCTTGTGATCCACTATGACCCCCAGATCCTTTTCCGCAGGACTCCTTTCAAGGCAGTCCTTTCCCATTTTCTATGTGTGCAACCTATTGTTCCTTCCCAAGAGGAATACTTTGCATTTCTCCTTATTGAGTTTCTTCCTATTTACTTCGGACCATTTCTCCAGTTTGTCCAGATCATTTTAAATTACAATCCTATCCTAAGTGTTGTGAGAAAGTTCCTCTTCTACCTTGGTGGGTCCTGCGCCTATTGGCAGATTTGCTCACCTCAGTGATCTTCCCCACAGTCTGGATCACCTCCTCCTGTGTCTGATCAGGAGTTTGGAGGTTTGGGGGGAACCCGGGCCTGCCCTCTACTCCGGTTTCCAGCCCAGAGCCCTGTGGATTGCAGCTGTCTATAGTGTCTCTTGTAACAGCTGCATGACAGCTACAACTCCCTGGGCTACTTCCCCATGGCCTCCTCCAAACACCTTCTTTATCCTCGCCACAGGACCATCCTCCTTGTGTCTGATAATGCTTGTACTCCTTAGTCCTCCAGCAACACACCCTCTCACTCTCAGCTCCTTGTGCCTCTTGCTCCCAGCTCCTCACACACACTTCCTGTCCTCTGGCTCCTCATCGCCTGACTGGAGTGAGCTCCTTTTTAAACCCAGGTGCCCTGATTTGCCTGCCTTGATTGGCTGCAGGTGATCTAATCAGCCTGTCTGCCTGAATTGGTTCTAGCAGGTCCTGATT